>NW_010141307.1:7340-33041 GCF_000699245.1 Pterocles gutturalis | reverse complement strand
ACAATCATGAAATTTTTAGGGATGTGTCAGTTTTGAGATACATACTTTCTTGCTTTGATCCATCATGGTTCAATTGGAAGATAAAATAATCACTTCAATTCCTCACTACTTTTGTATAAAAACATATAATAAAATATATATACTTAAAATTTTTCAAAGTATTTGTTCTGAAGCCCCTTTAAACAGAAAACTGTTGTTGCTGCTAAAATCTGCTGCAAAACCAGTGCTTGAGTTGCAGTGATATTTTTTGCCTGCTCCACAGTACAGCTTGAAAGGTGTCATAATTTATGGGATACCCATGGTCATACCTGGGCAGCCTGGTCTTCCCACATCCAGAGCATGATCCCAGCCCTGTGAAGTCAGGGACGGTGGCTGACACTCAGAGCTTTGTGGACCAGGTCCATCTGAATAAAACTTCAGCTGCCTTTTTATGTGACCCAAGAGATAACCTCCCAGACAAACCCTCGCTCCCTCTCCGTGCTCCCTTTAGCAACAGGTGGAGTGAGGAGCATGCAGACTTTGCTGGGATTTCACAAGGAAGCTACATAGGTACGGCACTGCCTCTCCCTCCTGGGTGAGCTTGGGTGAACCAAGTGGCGAGCAAGCCCCGGCACCCTGGGCTCCCCCCGTGCCATCCCCCCGATCCCTCTCGGGGGGGTCATTTGTCTCGGGCCCCCTGGGGGGTGGCGGCAAACATCTGCTGGGGGGCTGGAGCACAGCTGCATGTGACGAGGGCGCACAGACCGGCAGCCTCGTCCATGGGGCAATTCATCAGCAGGACAGCTACTGCTGGGAGGAATTCCTCCCAGGCAGGATGAACCTCCAGTGACTCTACTCGGGGCCGTGGGTGTCCCCCTCCCGTGCGGGCAGGGCCATCACTCAGCCTGGAGTTGAACTCTCCCTCACCCCCTTAACCCTTCTTCAACTCCCGCACACACACCAAGGCGTGAACCTGGCCTCTGTGGGGCCCAGAGACCTCGTAACATGCTGCTGCTTCATTTCCAGCCCTATGTGTGAGGCTTGGTGCCCCGCCGGGGCTGGGGGAGCTGCCCTCCGCCCTACAGCATCGTCTCTGCCTCCCCTCGCCTACAATGCCCAGTCGAGAAGGCTTGCCAGCTGGACCCCGACGGGAATGTTGTTGCATGCTGGAGGTTGCAGCTGCCTTTTAACATTTAGTTTTTTAATCTCCTCCTGGCCCGGCCCCTTCTGACCCTCCTGGGGGCTCTCCCCAGAGACCACATTGCCTCTCTCTCCCTGCCCCTGGCAGCACAAACCAAAGGAAAACTGTGGGGTCACTCTGGGGCCTCGTCTCATGTTGGATGGGGATGTCCCCTCCCTTTTGGAGGACCAAGCGGCGGCTTTCCCTTGATGGCTCTGGAAGCCATCGCCAGCGTACAGGATCACGCCGGTGTCCCAGGGACATGTGACAAAGGGTGCAAAGTGTTCCAGCTTCTGAATTGTCTGGTCTGACCATGTCTTACTGGGGGAAGTGTTAAGGAAACAGAAGCCCAAGGACAGCAGCTGAACCTTTGTGTTTTTGCTTTTTCCTTTTTTTTTTTTTTTTTTTTTTCCCAAGGAAGCTTTCAATGTGCTTGCCTGCTGGGTCCTCAGGGAATAACGTGCTCCAGCAATTTATTACACTGTCTCTAGGCAGAGCCTACCACAGCTATATCAGGGAATTACTTAAGGAGTTACTCAGGTCCAGGTGGCCGTTTGATAACTTATATCAAGAACTTACATCACCTGCTTTCTCTTGTAGTTAAATTTAGGTCCCTTTGGCTCATTTCCTCTTTTATCAGAGCATAATTTAACTGCTGATCACTGACAAAGAGATGCCTAAAAAAGCTTCAGAGTACATCTGAGAAACTCCGCTGGAAAGAGTTAAGAAACAACATTTTCTTTGGAAAACCGATGTCCTTTCACAGTGACTCTCATAGCTTCTGCTCTCAAGGGCTGGATGAAGGAGCTACTAGACAGGAGAAAAGAAGCAAAAAGGTAGCACGACAAGAGATATCAGGAAGGTCAAGGGAAAGGAGAAGCAAAGGTATTTGCTCGTATCAGAAGAGGAGGCAAAAACTTGTGTTTCTTTACATCTTAACTCCTCGAGTATGTCCGCCACTGCATTCACAAACTGGGACAGGAGGTATATTGGGAGTGGCATGAGCGTGCAGCCTCAGCATCCTGTGTCCTGGACTAGCAAGATGAGTGCTCAGGTGCTCTGACATTGCTGTTGCAGGTCAGGAGAGCCAGTTAAAGTCAGGAAAGGAGGATGTGCAGGACACAGTTCTCAGTACCAGAGAGTGCCCAATTCCAGGGGCTGATGGCAGAAACTCTGTGGAAAAGCAGCTTGTGCATGCTTTCAGTTTGTATTGCAATGAAATACACATTTTAGTACCTTGGCTGTTTTTGTAAAAGCATAGTGAGGAATATAGTGACTGCTGGGGATTGTCTGTATTGGGACAGGATGTGGAGGTACCTTTTTCTGTCCTGTGTCATCCTCCATAGAAATCAGCTAGCATTTTCAGTGAAGCATTTTAAGGCAAACCAAAATCAGTTATGGTTTCAGTGAAAAGTCTGCCCTGTAAACTGCAGTGGTTTGGAAGCTGATTGACAAGCAGCTTAGACATTTGGACATCAGGAGCAGGGTAGACAGCTGAAGCTGCCAAACTTTTCAGCTTGTCCTGGGGTAAAGCTGTCCCAGCTCATCAGTCAGCAGCCTTACATTTCCTAGGCCTGGAGATTTTAAATGCTGACCTGTAAAATCTAATAATATGAATGGGTGTGTTTTATGACTTTTTGAGTTGAATAGTAATGAGGAGGTTTGAAATGTTTGAGGATTTTTCTTTGCTCACAATTTCCATGTATAGAATGGGATGTTTCATAGCAGTTTTGCTTTTTCCTTTCATTCTGGTGGAATTAAAAGCAACAAATGCAGCAACTGCCTGTAAGTCATGCAATTATGCTGTTGTTTTTTCTAAGGAACCTGTAAACATACAAATTTGATATCTAAGGCTGTGTGATGCTATAGGCCAGTAGCCTTTCAAATCAGGAAACCTAGATTCATCTTTTGGAGATGAGATATTCACAAGACTAGGAGATTTGCTTCTCTCCTAGAGAATCACTGTGTACACTGCAAAATGCACTGCGTTATTTGGCACAAAGTGCAGCTTCTTCTCCACAGAAGGGGGGGACATTAGCAAGTGTATCTGGGACAGCCATGAAAGACTTTTCAAGAATTCAATGGGTCAAAGATCTTGGGGTCCTTCATAACCTATCTCTGAAAATTATCCAAGCCAGCAGCATCGGTAATGTGAGCCACCTAAAAACTGAATGTAAGACCCTGCTGTGAAAGTCCTTTCATGGTGGACAGCACAGGTTACCAGGACTCACCTCTGCTCCGTGCCTGGGTAAGGGAGCTCCAGCATAAAGAAGAACTGTCCCTCATGAGCAGAAATAAGCCCCTTAGGTGCTCACCTGCTTTGTTATGCTAGATTAAAAAATACATGTTGTGAGCAGAGAAGGGTATATACATTTAACTGCAGACTTGACTTTAGAACTGAGGAGTAAGCTGCATGTACCTCACCCATGAGGTAAAATTGGTGGCTACATACCACCTCCATCATCCTAGCTCAGCTCTCTGCTCAGCTCTTTCTGCTTAGCTGTCTGTGTGCAATAGTCTTTCCTCTTGTGACTCATGAGTCAGCCTGAAGGGAGCATAATCCAGAACATCTCTAGTCCTCCTTACAGGCGTAGGTGTACATGTAATGATCTGACTCTGGGTGTACCAGAGCCCATTCTCAACAACCTGTTTTGAAAGCTGTCTTCCATTTAGTCGTTTAGTAATGAGAATCAAGAAATGCTTATTGGTGGACCTGATCCATGCCAGAAGTATCAGTTGCATTTTCACAGTGGGCATTTGCACAGACACCTTCATGTATCATGACCATAGCATTTCATCAGTGTGATACTGATATGTGAGATGCCTGCAGTAAAGTGGGCATCAAGTGGCCACCGATTCTAAGAATGTCTTGAGTGATGTGGGACTGATCATCATCTTACAGTGAATAGGTACTGTCTTAGAAACTGTGCATAATAAACCATAAGCATCAGTTATTTGCCAATCTAGTGTCCTGGAAGAGATAGTTCATAAACCAGTTTAAAATAATCCTTTGGGGACAGATCTAGAAAAAAAATACTTATCATTGTGTTGACTGACATGGCTTGAGTCCATTTCCATTCCTGGGCCCTCTTGAGGAAGTCAGATTAAAATAGGGGAAATATTTTGCATAAAAATTATTTTAATGGAGTAATGAATGAAATGATAATGTGCAAGCTACAGTGTGTCGATCGCATCGGTGAAATAACATCTGATGGATTTCATAAAGCTGACCTTACCCCTTCCTCTTTTTCCTGGAAATATCTAACTTTTTCCATGTTTAAAATCTGCAGCTCCATTATGATCCCCTATAACCAGTGCCTCCTCATTATTAGGTATAGAGCAAGCCGAGTGATACTGCCTTTTTCATTCTTCAGCTACTATCAAAACAGTGCAACAACCCCAGTTACAAACTCAAGAGTCTTTTGACAGCAGCAATTAAGCAACTTAATTAATGAGTGAATAAAAATGATAATATTTACTGAATGGAAGCATCCTGTTTTGCATTTTTATTCAAACTGTGCACCTGAATAATACCACTGAGTATACTACCTCCTCCCCTTCTGCTTGCAAGCTCTCTTATTCTTTTTATTTTTTTTTTCCTGCGCTATTTTGACTTTGCAGGCACTCAAAAGCTATTGCATGCGTAGACACAGGCACGATGCTGAGGCATCAGAAGTCCCTTCCAGCCAGCTGAGGGGAATACACTGCTATCTTCACTGTGGTTCTGGCTGACCCTTAAACTTGATTCATATTTAAGGGGCAATTTCCATGGTGCATTTTTAAGCCTGAACTTTACATCAAAGTAGGCGATTAGTTACTGATAAATGGCTAATAAAACATTAATGGATTTTGTAATTAACAAACCTTGGAATGACAGTTGTCTCCGCCCACTTTCTTGACATGGTTCACTTGCATGTATACAGACTTCTGTTCCCCCGTTTTCTCTATTTGCCAGTTAATCTGTGCAACCTCCATATATCACATGCATTCATATCAATATATATTTTAGTCTACATGTATTTTCTCAATGAGATATATAACCCATCTCGAGTGCAAGTAAAGCCCCATACATAATTATTTTGGAATGACAGACAGCGAATTCCTTAGCTATTATTTTTGACGACCCTGTCATGGATGCCAGGCATATATTGTGGCAAGAGCCTGAGAAACTTGGGAAAACCCACCTGGGGAGCAAACTCCTTTTTTCTTTATGGAAAGGTTCCCCAAGTGACAGGCCTGCAATCCTGGGTGAGCTTAATTAAAGCCAATAGAGAAAACTAAAGCATTCAAAATTGCTGCCTTTGGGGCTCCCCCACTCTTCTTTTTCTTCATTTGCTGACACTTTTAAGGGGAAGGTGCATTTCAAATTCCTTATTTGGGGCTTGGGGCTCGGTTCATCACATTCCCCTTCTGTTCTGTATCCCACATTAAATCCTTCTGACACTTCAAAGTGGTGTTTCCCATGATTTATGGCTAACTAATGCAGGTGCACTGGGCCTCCTGCGAGGTGCTGAATGCCCTCTTTGACATCAGTATTAATGAATGAAGTTTTGGCATACAAAGCCAGGTAAGGGTTATTACCTGAAATTACAGATAAGTAAACTGAGGCACCAAACAAGACAGCAATGAGGCCAAAAGACAAACTTAACCTTACCTGGCTCCTCTGCAATATTTACAAAGCCTCTTGTAGGATGAGGTCTTCTGAGAGTATCTGTTTTGCTCCTGGGTTTTTCCAA
The DNA here is from genome assembly GCF_000699245.1 of Pterocles gutturalis. NCBI lineage: Eukaryota > Metazoa > Chordata > Aves > Pterocliformes > Pteroclidae > Pterocles > Pterocles gutturalis. The sequence continues at coordinate 27,146 of NW_010141307.1, read as the reverse complement.
ATTCTGCCTAACCAGACCTTGTGTCCCCATTCCTGCCTCATTCTTTCTCCTCTCCTGCCACAGTTCCCATCAAAGGCCACAGACATGCAGAAGCAACAGAGCTGGGAGAATTCATGGATGAATCAAAAATGCCTTTGTGTAACAGGATCTTGACCATCTGCTGCACCTGCCATTTCAATCCCTCATCTGTTTTGAATCATACACTTTCAAATGTCACAATCACCACCAGGCCTGAAGCTTGGATTAGTTCTTCAGCTTCTAACGCCTGCTTTTGAAATGAATGGCAAAATGCCTACTGACTTCAGCACGAGAAGGGCTCATCAACTGAGGGCTACAATCACCTTCATTCCGACCCCACCTTTCCTGACAGAAGTCATTGCAAGTAGTGTCATTAACCACGGTGGGACTGGGGCATTTGTGACAAACTACATTTGGGGTTTGCTTTCAGAATAAAATCCTCATTTACCAGCCTCTGGTAATGAGGTGGCCACATGACTTGAGTATGAAGGCACTTTTATTAGCATCTAATGTTAGATATACTTAACGAGGTTTGTGGATTAGGAAAGCACTTTAAACATTTAAGTGATCAAAATCCCTGATGATAAGTCAGAAACTACCCAGTTTTGACTGTTGGTCCTATAGCACTTACATCATTCACTAAGTGCTAATCTAGGCTGTTTGTACATTTATTGTAGAAGGAGTGATATGGTAGCGTGGTAGTAATTATATATTGTCTCCTCCACAGTACATGCTTAGAAACGTACGACATGTGCTATGTCAAGAGCAGAGGCAAGTCAAAGTCCAGTGAGTATAGCTCACTGGGGTTAAGACCAGAGCTGTTGGACTTGCATGTGAAGCTGGAAGGGGCTGAGGTGAAGAGGTCCACTCAGGTTCATAGTGGTAAGGGCTCTGTGCAAAATGGTACCTGGCATCTCAATTCTGCAAGCAATGCTTCCCATTCTGTTTTGGGATTGTGGGATATCTAAATCTGGCAGATCTGGTTCCAGTTTGTTTCTATTTCAAACCGCAGCAGACCAAGCATCTTCTACTTTCCCCATTCCTCCTTACCAAGCATCTTCTCCTTTCCCCATTCCTCCTTATCACGCTCCCTTGGCAAACAGCTCACTGCTTTACTTCCCTCCTGGAGGAAGGATATCAATGCTGAAAAGGTTAAGTGTGCTGCCTTATGAGTTGGGATGTTGTGAAATTTACACTCATTAGCTTCTCTGGGTGGCCATCAGGAATTTAATTAATATCCTTGACACGGGTTGTTGTAAGTGATATCGTGGCTTCCAGATGCCCATTGCTGAGAGAGACAGAGATTGCACTTGTGAAGAGTGACAGCTTTCAGGAGTATGCAGAGGCTTTGTACTCTGTCTTGCAAGAATAAAGACAGCTCTGGTTGCCACCTTCTTCCTGTGGGAAAAAAGGAAGAAAAAAACCAGCAGCCTTTTTGCAGGTAGCCTCACTCATGACAGTAACATCACGTCTGTTTCTGCCCTTGTCAACACATCTCACTGTCCACAATCACTCATCATCTCCAGACAGACAGCACTGGAGGAGATCATCAATTGCCAATGCAATTCAGCAGATACACTTCATAAATTTTAATTACATTCCCACTGAAAATGAATGGTCAGAAAATATAAAACATCTGCCATCCAGATCATTTACATTTTTCATATAATAAATCATCAGCAACATCCAAAACAATGGATTAAATCATGTGGAGTGTGATAGGTCAAGAAAGAAGGAACGGCACCCATTGTGTGATTACTGTTTGGACCAAAGCCATTACACCGTGTACAGTATCAAGGAAAATAAAAACATTAAAAAATAGTAACCGTTTGGACTTGTCCTCATAAATAAAAGATGCCTGGTCTCAGATAGACCATGCTAATGGATCTATTACTGCGACTATGGAAAAATGAGGGCTTGTTTAAGTAAAAGAATATTTAGTTAATTAAGATGGAGGAAAATGAGCATTTATCAATTGAGTGCCTGGGCTATTTAGCTTGTAAATAGAATAAAGAAGTGATGTCAGTGGAAAATAATCTGTTAATCAGGTTTGACTAACATCATGACTGTTAAAATAACTCAATCCACTTTTTCCTTAGCAGCGTGGCGTGAAATTCTAGTGTGAGATCACTGAACAATGTGTCCAAATCATGTATTTTACTTGGTGAAGCATCAGACTACAGGCTTGGCATGCCAGACGTGGGATCCAGAGGGGGTCTATAAGATCCTCTTGGCCTGTGTTTGACAAGGGAGCCAGACCTGAAGGTGAAGGGTGCAGTCATATTCAATGAGCACTGCCCTAGCAGGTTAAGGAGCTGTTTCCAGCTCCCCTTCTCCTTCCAGCTACTGAACTGCTGGTGAAACTAGCGGAGGCAGCAGGACCATGTTTCCTTCCACAGAGGATTGCAGCAATGCAGCACGAGCCAAGACACCAAAAAATTACTTTCTGGTCTAGGTACCACTGATTTCCTCAAATCTAGTGAGATTTAGGTGCCTCGGACTCTTGAAAATTTTGGACCATTTTAGCCCTGAATTGTAGCTGCTTTGTGTTATTCAATATTATGTGTATTTTTTTTTTCCTGAGCAACGATACCATCTTTATGTCACCTTGTGCTGCATTTTTCCCCCAAATGATGCTTTCTTCAACAATCCTTCTCACTACATGCACAGTTACCAAGCCTGAGCCATTGTCCTCTCTAACCTGAGCCATTCTCATTTTCTAAAAACCGCAAGGGATTTTGGCTGAATCCATCTAAAGGCTTGTTTGTTTGTTTGTCTTTTAAATAGTACCAATGCAAAGGGCATGGATGTCCACGGGAACAGCAAACTGTGAACATAATCACAAGTTGGTGGATACAGCACATCCTCATCCCTAGAGCAGATGAGAGATTAGTATGTTTGTTAACCTCAGTATCTTTCCTGTTGAATGAAATGGGTGGAAATCAGGTGTACACTGAGCAAATGTTTATTTTGACTGGAAGCCCTGTCACTTTGTGTATTTACGTGGAATAGAGAGATGTATGCTTAGCCTGAGGAGGTATCTGCACTCTTCAAAAAAAGGCCATTGATGAATAGCTGTAAAAGCTATACTTTTATCTTGTTTATGTTCTTCTAATGCTGCTAAATTGCTGTATATTGGTTTAAAAAATAGTTCATTCTGACATTACATCATGAGCATGTCTCGCAATGGTATGTGTAATATAAGCCTCTTTTATTTGACGATTTACTGCTGTTAAAAGGAAGTAAAAATCCTCATAATGTATGAGAGAACAATGTAGCTGAGAGATTTTTCAAGGTGTTCAGCTTGAGATTTTAGATTTGAACTAAGACTAACATTTTTTTGACTCGATGTATCTGCATATTTTTAATTCATTTACACAAATATCTTTTGAAAGAGGTAGCAATTTTTTCCCTCATAGAGATGTTTTACTTCGTACTAAACTCCTTTACAACAACAGTAATTATTGAAAAATATCACAGAAGTGCTGCAGCACACGTTATTATTATTAGTTACTATTTATATGGTAACACATACTGCTTTACAGACCAGTAAAAACATTGTGACTTTCCCTCTCTCACAACGGTTGTTCATGGGCTTTTTACTATGAGTTTGGCCAGCTGGATTGGATATGACAAGTAATTCTCCCCAAATCTATTCTTTTTGCCACGAGCCCCACCCTAAAAGAGGATTTTTGTATAAAACCACAAATGGTTTGTGCCATTCGCTGTCTCATCTTCCCTTCTTGTGCCCCATCTCTCCACTCCCACCCCCCCCACACTTCTCTCAGCTCCCAACCTCTGATGGTTTTTTTCAGTTCTATTATTGGCATTTACACATCTGCTCAATCTAGGTCTGGAAGCAAAAGCAACAAGCCATAGTGCAAAGTTCACCACATCTCTGCCCAGCCTGGAAATGAAAGGTATCAGCAGGCTAGTTTTCCCACTGTTCCCATTCTTTGGCCTCAATTGTGCTTATCTGTGTACGGGAGGATACGGGATATTCTGTTGGACTAACTGCGTCCTTACAGCTTTGTCCTCCACCGAGGCGCAGTCCCCACGTTATCCACTACATGTTTGTTTCTCCTAGACTTTCACAAGAGTGCCTAGGGAAGCCAAACCATGCTCTCAAGGCACTGTCTGGCCCAGAATGTTGAAGAGGAAATATGCTACATACTCTAAAAGGAAATAATAATTATTTCCAGGGAATGTTAGGGTTTGCTAAGTGCAACTCTGTTAAGTCTTCCTTACATGTCAGATTTACAGATTTCAGGGGGCCAGTTGGGGGCTACATTCCCAAGAGCTCCTTCCACAAGACACAAATGAGAAGTTTTAAGAAGTTTGTCCAGTCCTTTACGTGACTTCAGCACTTCTTTCTCAGTGTACCTCCAGCATTAAACATCTGCAAAAATTACAGAGATTGAGGGGAAAATTAAAAAAATTGTGTAGATGCCTAACGTGTCACTCCGACAGAATGTAATTTCCTAAATTGAAGTCATCCACCTAATGTCTTACACACCTGAAAATCAGCCCAGGTCAGGTACCTAGAAGTTTCTAATACAGCTTTAGCAGTGGTGACTTGGTTTGGATCGAGAACATGCTGTTGATGCATACTTCCCCATCACCCTCATGGCTGAGATTCAGTTTGCGTCCAAGAGCAATGTCAGGACATGCCAGCTGGTTTCCTCTTTGGTAAAACCCAGCTAGAAAAAGCACTCTGGGAGCCCACTGAACATCCTCAAGCCACAAATGGGCAGCTCAGCCTGTGGGACCAGGCTGCAGCTAGGCCAGAAAACTGACCTTAAATGTGTATGCTGTGGACATGCGATACTCATTTCCCTGTACATATCTGCTCCTATTGGTCTGCACGACTAATGCAGGCACAGCCACTGTAGCTGTGCAATTCATCCCAGAGCTGACTGCACATGTACATACATATATGGGTCTGTGTCACGTAGGTGTGCGTGTGTGTGCACATGTGTGTGCACGCGTAATTTATCATTTTCGTGTGACACACCAAAAATAATGTATGAGCTCCCTCTGCTGCTTTATACAAAGAAATTAATCAAGAAAATTGCTTGCAAAGCTGAGAGCATTTTATTCATGTCTTGCTGATAATGCTATATACACAAGTAGTACTAAAAATAATAGCATATTATGCTTGCAAAGCACTGTTCAAACATTAAATAATTAAATAAACAAAAGACCCTGTGTTGGCTGCATTACCTCATAAAATATTCCAAATAGATGTATTTTTATTGAATGAAACATGTCAACATTTTGGGTAAAAGATTGTTTTCTGACTTCCAAGAAGCTGTCACTAAAAACAGTGAAAACCCTATTAAGAGGTAAGATACCTTAAATATAGCTAGGTATTTTTCTCTCCTTAAAAAGAACAAATCATTTTCAAATATTTAATGGTGATATATTATTGTGTGTTAACAGTTTTTTGATGTCTTTTGCATTTTGTTAAACAAGCTTTACATAGTTAAAGAATGTGACATAAGCTACTTCCTGAAGTTTATCTGAACTTGTATGACCCACAGAAAGAAAAATCAGATTGATTTAGTGATGAAAACAGAGCCCTGCTGAAGAATGTGGTTCTAAAGACTTGTAGAAGCTCTAAAACATGTTGTTTTCTTTTCTTTCTTTTCACCTCTTCCTAGTTCTACTGCTTTTAAAAATGATGTGAGAGGTATTTGAAATACCTTATTATTTTCTGTATTGGAAAGTGTAATTTTGATAAATTGACTTGCAAACAGGTTATTTCCTGAAGGGGAAAAATCAAAAGTGTAGTTCTATGAAAGTTTTCAGAGAAAAACTTCAGTTAGAGATGGATGAAAATTTGCAGTCAATTTTTCATCCTGAAAAAATACAGATTTAGTTAAACAGGAAAAAATGATGTATTTCTATCAATTCTTGGGATCACTTTGAATTAATTTTGAAAGATTTTTTTGAAATTTTGAATTACAGAATAATAGAGTGAAGGTACTCCTGGAGTCATCTGATCCCTGCCCAAATAAAAGTGTCTCAATATTGCTTAAGTGGATGCTTTTCTCCCAAAAAAAGTACTTAATTAAAAAAAAAAAGTGCAAAAAACCCCACCCAAAGTAGATGAACATTTTGAGTCATTCTAAACACTGAATTTCACACAAAGCAATGCTTGCCTTTGCCTTTCAGCTTGCCGAAAATTAAAAAAAAAAATAAATTTGTCAGTACTGTCCATGGACAATCAAGTATATGTGCAGGGCTACTTGAACTCTTGACTTGAACTGAGACTGAGAAAGAGAACCAAAGAGGAGAAACCTTTCACTGGGTTTGCACCAACCACATAGGCTGAGCCAACTACCTGGTGGAGTTTGCTGCTTATTAATCACTGCAGGAATCTGCAGGAACTGTAGAAGAGGATAAATTTGAACAGTTTCAAGTTTTCAGAAAATCTTCATTATTATGACTGCTTCTGCACTTTGACTTACAGGACTGAGCATTTCCTTGGATTTTGGACTGTTGTCTATTTAGGTTTTTCACAATACATTTGTTTAACAGTTATTTGCTGTATTGTCCTCATGTGGGCCAAGTGGGACTACCACCCTTTCCTTGACTTTCACTTCATATACTCAGCTGTCCCACCACAGACCTGTAACTGAAAGGCAATTCATTGCAGCCATTTCTAACATTGGGCTATGATCTCGTTTGTCATAGCTTTTTTAAACATCTGTAATTTGTTTCTCCATGTGCATACAAAAGTATTAACATGCACAGAAAATTGGTACTGGACCAGACTAGATCTTGCAATCAGTATTTTCTCCATTATTAATAACTTAACAAGAATAAGTGGCATTTGAGATCCTCCTTTTTCTGTCAAGCCTTGCTCAGTAAAACTACTGGAAAATTATATCTTTGTCTGATTAAGTGTTGAGCTGGGATTTTGAGCTTTTCTAAGTAAACATCATAACGGAGTCCTCTTCTATGCCTTAACTGCAATGTAATATTACTGCACCATATCGCATAGTAGCTATTAGGTAGCTGCATGGAAAACGGGTGCACCCCTCAAAAAACTGAGTTTTAATAAGCCATCCTTATTTGTCCACGTTCATCAGCCCTTTGTACCACGGCAAACTCTCTGTGAACACTTCTGATAATGTTAGCCTCTATTCCGCTTCTATTACTGCACCAAATTTGGGTCTAATAAACACACTATTCACTGATGGAGCTATAATTATCCAATCTGCAGGCTTTGCACATATAGGAGTTGATGAATCAGATATTCTAACATAGGGCCTGATGTCTCTTCTGGCAACTTCGCCACCTGAGTAGTTTGTGTTTTTTCAGTTTTAAATTGGTAACATTAAATGTCTTTAATAGCTTATTACTGGAATCCTTTACACGACAGAGATGTGGTGAATACAAATAGAGTACTCAACAAATCAGCGACTGTGATGGCTGGCAGATCCCACTGGCAGTTTAGTAATGTGCTCAGGATCACAGATATGAGAGTTGGAAGAGACACATTAAGGTGAAATTCTAGCTTGACAGAAGTAAATGACAGAACTTCGGTTGAGTTCAATGGGCCAGATTAATTAATAGTGTTGTATTATGCCACCTTCCAGTATTGATCAGAGCAATCCAGTCTGTGTGCAGTTCTACAGCGAGTTCCCTGAATCCAGGCACTGAGGCTATAAGTATGTAGCTATAAGCTTTATTGATCGCAGTATTCATTTAGCACTGGCCAAACTCCCACGGCCCTGCCTCTGGGCTTATTAAAAATTTACAGACAAGTTTCCTCTTGTTGTGTAATCCTGGCCAGTAATCCAAGGGGGCGTCCCTTGGACATTACACAGCACAGCTTGAAGTGACTCAACTCTCACAAGATCCAGAATGACTTCTGCTGAGCTTTGCAGATGTTTCCAGCAAGCACAGTAGGCTTATTTAAGGTTGTGTGTTGGAGCCATAGGCTCCTTCTCAAGGCTTGAGTCTGAGTATCTTCCACTGCCCTCAGAAATTTAAACAAAACTGTAAAGAGGCAAGTGAGTATAACTTGTGAAACAAGGTCCCCTCAGGTGGCAAAGAGGCAGGGGGCTACTGAGGCAGCTTGTGCTGACCATCGGGATTAGAAGAACAGCGTAGAGCACTCCCGAAGTCTGTGGCAGAAGACATTATTTAGAGCACCCTAAACCGCACTGGCCCTCTGGTTAACCTAAATATTCTTCAAGTCCATTCTGGGAGCTGAGGTTCAACATCAATATGGTGGAAATGTGACTTGGATGCACTTTTCTTCTTGTGGTTATGAAGAACATAAACTAAGAATTGAGTCCCTGGCATGGTGGCACATAGTTTCATTGTCACTTCTCAAGGCTTCAAGCTTCTGTCTTGCTGAACGGAAACCAAAGACCAGTCTCTAGACTTGAGCCCTTGAGAAGAGCTACCAAAATCTGCAAAACTTTACCTTGTAACCTGTACGCTAATGTGTTCTGCTGATAAAATCCCATGGTCATGTATAATTTCAAATCCTTCCACTGGCTTTCAGGCAGTAAGTGAAAAGCAAAAATGCAAGGTGATCATTGCCTCAATAAAAACCTTTCAAAGCCAGGTGTAAATGAACGCTGTGAAATGCACATTTTTTCCCTCATGCGTCTCACAGATCTGAACTCTGAGGATCAATCAGTTGCACACAGGAGTCATGACCCTGCTCTCATTGCTCTAAGGAACGGTTGTCTCACTGCATGCTATGACCCTTGGTGTGAACCTGGTAATATTACTACTTGTGGGTCTATCAACAACAAGCCCTCTGTGGTCCCAATGTGCTTAAGAAAACTTAATTCCTCTTGTTCCAAATGTAGGCATCTCTTTTGTGCCAATTACCCTTTGACACTGCTATTCAAGCTTACTTTTCCAAACACGAGTCCCATAAACACTGCTCCCTTCACAGGCAGAGAGGCTGGCAATAGCAAGGAGAGCTATTGCAAAAAATGTTTTCTCTTGATGTTCCCATTTTGGGATGGCTACTGAATGTATGTCACTACCTTTTCGAAAGCTTTATTTAACAGCTGAGTAGCCGGCTTCCTCATGACTTAATCTACAACTGTTTGTAGAGTTAGCAGACAGATTGTAAATGCTTCATTGTCCCCACAGCAGTGTTAGATCTTCCTATGAATCTATGGGTGAAATCAGATTCCTAGAAATCCCTGTTCAAATATACTTTATCACTGAGTGCCTCAGTGGTCAGTTTCAGAGAAACCTTCTTTGTGGCTATACTTGGAAATACATACTTCAGTTATTTCTACATTTGTGAACTGAAATACCTTCCTCCAACAAGGTGGGTCCTGGCCAAGCCAGCATTTAGACACAGCACCAACAGCAGCAGCAGCAGCAGCAGCAGCAGCTCTTTTAATGCTTATGGTTGCTCTGCTTGCTGATTCAGTAGAAGGAGCATCAGGGCAATGCACATATGTCTGTTAGCAACCATTTATGTATGAACTATTCATCAGGGGCTCAGAATTGAAAACCTGATGTGGAGCATGTGAGAGCACACGAGGATGCTTGGCCTTCTCCCCTGCACTTCTGCACTGGTGACTTATCTACCACTCTTCTCCTGTACTGAGCAAATAAATAAATTGGCTACTGCTTTCAGTTGCAAGGTTCTGGTACCTTTTCCAGCTGAGTGGCAGGCTACCCGACCAGCGAGCAGCTGGGTGGCATAGTTTAGGCTGTCCGTTTGCAAAGTGAGCAGGCTGGTGGCCCTGGGATGCAGTAGCACTGTGAGAGACCTGAAGGAGAGGAAGCACAATTCATGGCAGCTGATAGCTTGATGGCCTGGAGGTCTTTCACAGGCTCATCTGAGGTACAAATGCCGCTTCTGGTTCTTGAGAAGGGCAGAGCAAGCTTAGAAAGGATGAAGACTGACATTGCAAGGGGCATTGTTGAGGGAGACTGGGCTCACTTCCTGGCCACTGATCTGCTGTGGGGCTTTCAGGAACGTGCTGCCTCTTGTTTAGCTGTGATTTCTGCACTTTGCTGTAACTCTCTGAATTAGACTGTGCTCCTCAGGGCAAGGCCTCAGCCGGCTGCCATGCTTCTCAGCAGGGCTCCTTGGCTCGTACTCAGCCCAGCTCCTGCTCCAGCTCCCAGCTGCTTCGTGACTCGGAGGGGAGCAGGGGCAGCTCCTATGTGTCTGCAAGGAGCCCACAGCCAGACCTCAGCTGCCATTGCACATGGAGCAAGCTGGGCTTCACCTTATATTGGGGGCTCTGGTTGGGAGCAGCCAGTGTGCAGACAAGGAACCCCACTCAGCTCACCTCTTTGGTGGTTAAAATGGTGGTGAGGTTCCTGCTTGGGCAATGGCAGGCAAGTGGTGGGGTGAGCTGCAATAGTTAGCAGTAGGCAGGATCTGTTTCTAATACCTGTCATTCCCTGGCCAAAAGACCACGAGCATGGCCTGTGACCCAGTTCATCTGGCATGAAGCTTTCTGCTCTTGGGAAAAAAAAATGCTCACTGTCTGCTTTTTCTTTTCCTCCGGTCATTCTGTGAAAGTTAATGTTTCTCTTCCTGTTGGCATTTTTAACCGAATGTTAGCAGCCTGGGAACTGGTGGCCTGCTGAAGCGGTCACCGCATGCCACAAGTTGAGGGTTGTCCACACGGGCTACGGGCTGGACAGGCTGCGAAAGGCAGCAGGGAAGAATGAAAGTGGATGAGGGTTGTAGGATCAGGTTCACTTTTCAGAGTTATACTGGATGGTTTTAATTATAGTCATGTTATCTGCCTCCTTCTCCCCAGGATATTTCACTCTTGTCCCATGGGGGTGCTCAAATAAGCAACAGTAAATTTCTTTCTCTTAGCAGGCAGCACAGGTGAAACCATACTCCCACTGTGGGCTGATTTAGGGAAGAATCTACTGTCCCGGTCTTAGTTTACTGACAAGTCCTGTTGCGGGCATACAGCAAAAAGAGAGGTGTTTTATATATAACCTGCATATTGGAAGTGGCAATATTTTTTGCTCAGAAAACTTTTGCCTAAGCTGAAAAAAAAGAACTGAAGAAGAGAGCTTTGGAAAGTTACATGCAAAGGAAAAACAGATACACAACTTAGCCACTGAATTTGTACAGACTGGGTTTTTCCTGACATGCTAACTAATGACACTGAAGTTTGAGTGGCCTTTGGTCTTTGATACTGATAATAGCAATTCAATTTCAAAGGACTGACTTGGGTTGTCTATTATTATTATGGTAGGTTTAGTGTTTTTTTTTTTTTTTTTAGCAGCTCAGTTAATTTTAGGTGGAAAAGACCTTATTCTCCTGTGGTTAACACTTTGGGTAGTTACCTCCTGTAAAGCTTCCTCTCTGATGGCTCCCTTTGGGCACTTATTTCCAGTGAGTTAAGATGGGCTTTTGGGTCAGAGTTACAGAGCTGTGAGTCAGGAGAGAGTCAAGGATGATGTATTTTTCTCACTCTTTCTATCTCTGTACTGCTGTATTTCTGCAAAATCAAATATAACAGTTTAATCAAAAAGGAAGTGGGAAACAATATAAAAAATACTGCCTAGCTTTTGCACAAATAAAGAATAAATGAAATAGAAGCATATTTATCAAAATCCAAGTCAATACTGAAATAAAGTTGGCCCCTGTTGGTACATGCAACACAAAAGGAAAAGAAAAAAGTGGGGAGCAGAGCACTTATAAAAAGGAATTTTTCTGTGCATAAAATAGCTGTATTTCAGAATATAATAGCAGTAATGCACTCTATGCATAAATGTTCCAGGGAGGGGTGGTGGGGGGAAGCTTTGGGTTTAAATTAGATATTTTTCTTTCTCTGCAAATAGAATAGTAGAGAATAGCTTTGGATATAGCTTTGGACTGGGAATTAAGACCTGGGTAATTTGCAGGGGGCTGAATTACAAATATCTAATGTGATCAATGGTAACAGGGCAGATGGGCCCTTTAAAGTCCTGGCAAGGCAGGAGGACACACTCATAATACTGCGATGTACCGGGACTGGGAATCCTCCCAGGGGCTCCTAGCCAACAGCCTTAAATAAAGCTCTGGTGCAGAAGGAGCACTGGAAATGTTAAAAAAAAAAAATAGGCAAAGCAAAGTAGGCTGCAAAGAGACTATCAGTAGAAATATTTGTCCTAAAGTGTCTGAGGGAAACTGCTGCCTGATTTTTGTTGCTTATTCTCTTAGCCTGGGTTTGGTGAAAAGCTGCTCAGGAGTTTTCCCTGGCATGGCTACAGTACTTGGCCCTGTGACCTGGTGGAAAATGAGTTGGTGCTGCCCCCACCAGCTATGCAGTGGTCCCTAAGAGGTGACCTGATTCCCACTCAGATCAGCAAGCACTCATTCAGCTCACCTGCACCACCCTCCCACAGAGCTCCAGTACCTTGATTCACCACCATGCCACGAGGCATCCACTGGGGCTAGAAAGGATTTGATCTCCTCAGGTGGAAGGACCTATCCAAGAACATACTCTAATAGGAGACAGTGGCTCTTTGTCATGCCATCACTCAAAACAGTTGCTTAGAAAGTGGTTGGGAAAACTAAACAGTGACCTGCTCCATCAGATGATCACCAGATGCATGTTTTCCTCTCAGGCTTTCTCATGGAGTACCAAAGTGCTGTCAAGAAGGGCTTTAGGAAATTTTATTCCTTATAAGTTGTTCTGGTCTTGTTCTTTAGGTTTAGGAGGAGCTTTTTGGGTGGGGTGTGTATTTCTTTGAATAAAAGCTTGGGTCCACTGATGCCAACATAATTTTGCCATGGCTTTATCTATGTCATCTTGGTGAGATCTAATGATGTCAAATGAATTATTTCTGGACAATATACAAATAAGACTGTACAGGTTAAGCCAACCTTGCCTTGCATATTGTCCAAGAACCATAAGTCTAAGAAAAATACTACTAAAGTGAAAGGCAGGAAAGAGCAGAAGCTTTTCAAACCTTTTCCTTCCCTTTCCATTGATGTCTTTATGATAACAAAATTTCATGAGAAACAAGTATCTGGAAAAAAACTAGGACCCAGCTTCCTCTTTGCCTTGAGGGGAGACCTGAGGAAATTCATAGAGCATTTCACAGAAGCATATAATAAAACCACCTTTGAGTCCTATACGGTCATCAGGGTTACAGAAACTACAGTTTACTGCAGCTGGGAGGAGGCTAACAAATGGATCACATTGCCAAGCGGTTGTGGCACTGGTAAAGTTTCTGTCAAGAGGTTTCAGTTCAAGCATACTTCACATCTGATGAAGGCATTGCTTTTTTAATCTGGTTTCACAATGTGACCCCTCATCGGATGCAACCCAACTTCTGGTGCCAGAGATATGTGGTCAGTTCAGTACAGGATGTAAAACTACCTTTCTCCATACTGACCTTTTTATCCAGAAAAAGAGAGAGAGAGCCAGCACTTTCTGAGGATGTTGGTCAGGTAAAAGGATGGAAAGAGAATCCCAGAGTGTCAAAGGAAGCAGAATAAGACACCAATGCCATGCTACCCTTATGTAGTGAATTGCTTCATTTAAGTTCCCCCTATTCTATCCAACAGGGGTTGTGTTTCACCTAGTGCCTGTGATGAGTCCCCTTACCCTCAGTCTCTTTGAACGTGTTTTGGCAGGCCCGCAGTTCCTGACTAATTTTTTCACCATGGATATTGGAAAGGCAGATGTGTGGTTTGCCTCCTGAGCAGGAGAGCAACTGCCAGCAGAATGCTGTTAGCTGGGAGATTTAATGGCATAAACTGAAGTGCTGTGAGTGGTGATTTTAGTACTGGCACGTTCTCTTTTCAACTTATAAACCTATTTTGATATTTATATAGAGTCATAAAATATAGCATGAATGTTTTAATATATCTACTTTCGTAGGACAGCTACATATATCCTGAAAGTGAAGCTGTTATTTCTGTTTTCTTTAGTTGTTATGCAGCAATATGTAAATTATTGATCACATCCACTCAGGCTTAGCAATTCTTACATTCACGTGTACCTTTTTAATGACTGAAGTAGTGATTTTTTTTAAAGAGTTTGAGGGTAGTAACGTTAATTGGCATACAGTGCTGCAGAGCTACTTTAACCCACCTACCAAAATATGTCTGCCATGATGCTGTCATGGTTACCTTTGATGTGAAATTACCATCCCATTGTGCAAGAAAGGAGGGGCAACGTTATCTGGAAAGAAGAGTTCAGGTGACAATGACACTGATTTCTAAGATGAGATGTTGCTGTCATCTCTGCTAGTCTGACTTTCCTGGAGCAGGTAAAATGCAGCTGAGGGCAGAAATGGAAACAGAATGTGGCTTATACAGGAGTTAAGAGTGTTCCTCATTTGTCTGGCAAAGAAAGAAAGAGGGAGAGGGGCAGACCCTCTGAGATTGTAATGTATTTGCTAAGAAAGAGACGGATGAAGGTAGAGAGAGTGGAAAGTTTTGATGAAGTTGGAAGGACTGAAAAAAGGAAGTTCCATTCAAGGTGGGAAGTGTGGTCTTCAACATCACCACCACTTTGGCTCCAAGTCAAATTAAATAATGGATGTTTTCCTTGACCTTGTGCTACTTTCACAGTGTGTTATACGATATGGTCAAAAATTAAACTGGCCCTTAATACTACTGCTTACTTTGATGTTATTATTGGAGTACCACATACAGACTAATCCTCCAGGCTTCACTTGGACAAAACTGCCAGTGTTTTCAGAGCAGGTTTCACCAAACTGTCCAAAGAAAGCTTGTGAATACAGTCTCATTTCAGAGTGGTACTACACATTCCCAATGCTTGCTGAAATGTTAGCTGAAATGGGTTGGAAATATCACAGCAGCAGTGTTTGGAGATATGTCAGCATTGCTTGTTTTCATCAGTCTGGAAATACTCTGAGACTGGCTGGAAGCAGCAACAGAGGAGTGAGGCTGTTCAGTGGGGAATAATGGACTTCAGGTTAAGGTGGAAGACGCAGATGGGTTCCTCTTGAAATCAGCTCGTTCACCTCTGTCCCCTAGAAAACATGCAGTAATGGGACAATGCTATCAAGGAGCTGTGAGCTCAGAACTCTTTCAGATCAGCATAAATAGGATTTGCCTGTGCTTGTAGAGATGCCTAGTCTGCATTTTTATAGGTGCATAAAAACTTGGCAAACTAAATCAATGCACACGCCAGGTTAAGACCTTTATGAAAGAAAAAAGATTGTTGCATTATTGGCATTAACGTGATTGAAAGGGTGAGTGAAGAAATATAATGCCATATGGTGGCAAGCAAGGCCTACAGTAAGCTTTCTGCTTCCTCAGGTGCTGGGAAATAGGGTGTCAGCTTGGGGAAGTGGAGTGGAGAGTGACAAGTGTACCCCTCTTGAGGATCTTTCTCAGGTTTTCCCTGTCATCATTGCTAGGGAAGGAACGGGGGACTTTGCCCATCCTCACCTGCTGTAGAGTCTAGAGTATTTATAGACTTTTCCTTTAAACAGGAGAAGGATTGCTCTCGTGCACTGCACAGTACTTTTCCTTTATTTGTATTTTGCCTGCCACCTCCAAATGCACTTACCATCTTAACCCCAATCAGATCTCTTGGTCAGGAAAAGGTTGCCTAACGTGAAGAATTTGGAAGAGCTCTCAAAAATACACTTGGATGTGATAAAGCAGTCAGGTTTCAAATGGGTAATGTTCGGAAAGTGCACAGAGCACTAGAGGGAAGGAGAGAGAATGAGGAAGAGGGAAGGAGAGCTCTGTGTTGTCAGAAAGCCACAAGACCTTTGAATTATTACACTGAAAATTGAAACTGCTCTATCAAAATTGATGGAAGTGCCATGTAAGGTTGTTCTCCTCTGTACCTTATTTCCAAAGTTTGCACTTTGAAATGTGTTTATCTGTAATTCAAACCTAGGGGTCTGACTCTGAATGACCTCGAGTTATTTTTTTAAGCAGTCTCTATTTATGTGACTCTAGGCATGATGACCCTTTGGGCACAGAAAGACATGCTGATGTGCTTTGAAATCAAAATGAATACACACCCCTCCCTCCCCTTTGTTCCACCCCTCACCATGTGGTAGCTCCTGGAAATTTGTGTTTTCTCTATGTCTAAGAAAAGATCACAGAAAAGTTGACAAGTTATTGTTAGGAGAATGTATGAAACTAATGACACAGCTACAGTATTATGTACATTATTAAAATATATGTGTGTGTACAGTCTCACATGCCCATACTGTGCAAACATACTATGTCATGTGAGAGCACTTCAGCAAAATCTTTACAATTCATCACATATTTTGTCCCCCCACCACTACTTGAAGATGAAAGTTTTCAATACTAATCCTGCAAAGCAGGTGCTATGTTGATTTATGCTAATCGGTTCTATAGATGCTGTCATATTATATTGCTAAGTGATGCCACTGGTGAAGTACTGTTGCTTCCAATGTTAACAGCCCACCAATGCTGGGGTGAAAACAGCAGGGGAGCCACCCACCTCTACAGTCTCCATGGTTTGCTAGATGCAGCTGGGAACTGGAGTCCTCTCCAGTTATTCCTTTTGTTATGCCTTTAATGGCACAGCTTGCCGTATAGGGGTTACAAAGGTGTTAAAAATTATACTTTTCTCAAAAGCCTTCCAGTTTGCTACTGTTTTGCTACAACAGGGCCCATTACAGTGCACTTGAGACCTTCTTTGGACATCCACCTTAACCTAGGAGTTGTTAATGTCCATCCATGCTCCATGCGGTAGAGTAAGAAACCTCTGTGTGAGACAGAAATTTCTGTGCCTTATGAACAAGAGCCTAGCCATGTCTGTAAGCAAGGTTATCTAGGCCCTCTCCAGATGTGGAGGAATATGGATGTTGCTCAAGACCTGCCTGTTGTCCACGGTAGTGGGAATACTTGGAAGGACTGAAGAGAGATGGGTGAGAGTTGGGAAGGGCGGTGACCAGCTCCTCTTCCTTTGCAGCACAGATACGCTGACTCTGCCTTTCCCCTCAATGACAGTGTGGGCTTGTGTGTTACTGAGTACCTCGTTTGTTTCCAGAGGAAAAGTCAGGGCTTAAGCAAACAGAGAGAAATAACAGTCTTAAAGCAGCCAAAGAGGACCATTGTTTATTTGTCTTGTCCATTTGGGGTATACTCTAAATTACTGATGGTAGTACTTTGCTGTAAGCTGAGATGAAATGCATTGGCATTCACACATATGTACAGCCAATCACCACTACTTTGTTTCAGCTAAGAGGTAAGGAAAGACTGCTATTTTCATGTTGACTCTGAAGGAAGTGTTTTAATGAAATGGAAATGAGTCAAGTTATTTTGCATTCACCTTTTGTGTGATTTTATGTTTACCATGTCCTGTGATCAGATGCATGCAAGACCTTAATAGGACAAGTGCAATCTGGGACCAACAGAGATGACTTCCACTGTCCAGAGTTGGATATGGGAATGTTCTGTTTGCATTTGGTATTTGGTGTTAATTGGAAGAACATGGAGGGCATATTGGCTTCTGGTGAGTGCATAACAGAGTTAATGTTCAACAATGCAGTAATACAACATTGCACTATTTTAAAATCATCACCTAGGTCATGCTATATTGTGGCTAAAATAATATGACTTTCACCTATCTACCTATTGTGATATGTCACCTCAAAGGATGCATTCAAGCTGTGTAATTTCTCTTCCAAGCAACTCTAGATTTACTGTCTAAACCCAGCCTGAATTCAGTTCTCTGATTTTGATCACTATATTAATTTAACTGAAGAGCCTCTAATAAGAAAGGAACATTGACAGAATGGAAGCAGAGGATATAGCGAACACAGCAATGCAAGCTGTTACTGCAAAAGAAAGTTGCCCTGAAGAAGAAGCAATACATCAAATACTCTTCATCTCCAGGCATGTCTATGGTAATAGAAGTTAACATTAGTCCATTCTTCTTATTGACATATCGTTTGTTTAAAAAGTAAACTTGGTTTGACTCACAGAACATAATGATCACTTTGTAACATATGGTGGAAAAATTTTAAAGGCTGGCCTGTGATTTTTTTTAGCAGTGTCTCGGTACAAGGAGGGGGTACAAGGGGGTGGGATAGGAAAGAGTTGCATCTACTGCAGCACAGAAGAGGAAACACTGAGCAGTCCTTTAGAGATTGTAGGAGAAAAGTTTGTTGGTTTTCCTACTATTTCATTTCTGAAACGGGTGTGCAGCAAGAAGCTCAAAGAAACATCAGGGATCCTTATGTGCTTCTGTCTGCTGGAGACCATGCTGGGGGCTATGCCCTCTAGTGCGTGGTTTAATGATATGGGGCAAGTGATTCCCATATCACTGAGCATTCCTGAATAGCCTTGCAAGAGGATAATATATCTCCACACTTTCTAAATGTAGGGTAGAGGCAGACATGCTCTTATGCAGGACGATGGGACTACTGCTGTCTCTCCCTGCAAACACGTTTCTCCTCTGTACCCTGATTACTCTGATGCTTGGATTTCAGCACTTCCTCAGAGCTTGATGGCATCCTGTTTTTACATTAATTACTGGATTTCTCCACCAAAGGGATCAGTGATGCAGTGAGGACTGGCGGTAAATATCATTTAGCTATCATGCGGGGAATTGTCTCCACCCCTCTTTTTGCCTGGGGCGTTTGACATCTCTGGCTATGCACATGTGTGTGCATGTATGTGAGAGTGCATGTGCTTCAATGTACATACGTATGTATGTGTGTGTGTGTGTGTATGTCTATACCCAGAGCTTGTTGTGCACATTTTCTTGCACAAAAGAGGCACAACAATTTGCCCTGCCATCACTAAAAGGAGCAGCAGGAGTGTTCAGCTGAGAAAGAGAACATACTTCTCACCAGTGAAATAGCATGTTTGTGCTGATTGCTATTATTGAAGCAGTTTATTAAGTATACAAGAAAGTCAATACAAAAAATTCTGAGGTAAAGAAAGGTTGTAAAGGCCAAGACAACAGCTTTCCTGTGGATCTACTCATTATGGACTCATTTGGGCTGGGCATTACTTTTCAGGGAAAATGATATTTTTATGGGGGAAAAAAAAAGACGTAAAAAAAAGGAATTTAGAGAAGCCAAAGTGCTTTATCCTATTCTCCTCTTTACCCTCAGCTCAATTTTCTGATAATCTCCCATATTCACTGAATCAAATAGTGACTGCTGATTGTTTTGATGATAAATTGCCTGCAGTGCATGTGGGACTAATTAGGAGATGGCACATTTCATTCTGCCACCTGTATAAACTAAATTTTAGACAAGCACAATAAGGGAAGTATTCACAACAGCACAACACTTGGAAAAGCTGCAGACCTTCTCTCCATTCCCTCCCCCATTCTCACTAATTGAAGTTTTCGTAATAGAGAGTTGGGTCTTGAATCTATAAAGGGAAAACCGGAGGGAATAGGAGGATGTGAATAAGGGAGAAATCAACCTGGAGGATCTACAGGAAAGGGGAAATGGGGATCTGGGAGAAAAGAATGAGAAGGGCAATATGTCCATAGAGAAGGAGGGATCAAAGGGAGGGAAAGACCTGAAAGCAATAAGATTATTTTGGCACATGAGAGGGAGATGATGAGGCTCAGTAAGTTGGCCTGGGGAGTAGATGCTTGATAGGTACAGGCAAGGAGCTAAGAAGAAATGGAGGAAATCTGGGTCAGATCATTTTTGGTGACTGAGGGCTGCCTCATATAACTTGGAAAAGTGAAACTGAGGGTGAATTGTGAGTTTTTCTGAAATCCCGGCCTGGCCAGGACACAAGCATCACAATCCAGAGGAGGCCAAAAGGGAAACCACAAGCACTTTTCACCTAACCTTTCTCTTGCTCCTTCTTGGGGGTAAGGTGATGTAAAG
>NW_010141307.1:1182-7329 GCF_000699245.1 Pterocles gutturalis | reverse complement strand
AGGTATACTTTTTACTCAGGAGAAAAACTTCAAATTATTATATTACATCCTCTGCTTGATACTTCTAATGGGGATAAAACAATGGTCCAGGACATTCAGCTTTGTCTTTCCCTTTTTGGAACTAGAAGTCCTTATTGCCTAGATCCTTCTACACACAATTGTCCTGCCCATAACCTCTACTATCCACAGGTGTCAAGACAGTGCAAGTGTGCACGCAGGTTCTTGTGTATAAGAGAGAAAAAGAACATGGAATTATTGTGTTTTATGCGTTGATGTTGTCACTGAATCTTACGATAATAAATAAATGGTATTCCTCCTGTTTCCTCTGCTCCAGTACTGGTGCTTGTATCTTCCATCTCATCTAAGGGTCCCAGAGCAATAGCTGACACATAATAGCACATCATGGCTGTTCATCCATGCATGTATGCATATATATGTATTTACACATTATTATCATATTGACTGGCTGGAGCTAGCTTTTGGTCATATAGTCTTTAAACATTTTAAGTCCCTTGTTGACATTTTGTTTTGTACATTGTATTGTATCCCACAGGGATATCACTGGGATATCAGTGATATCGCTTTTTGATATGCCTTTAATCTCCCAGAACACGTATTTGTGACCTTGTCTGTGTTTATCACTTTTCCTACCCAGTTGAAACCCTAGCACAAAGACATTATTTCAAAGAGAATTATGTACATGCGTATTTGCTTTTCCTCTTGCAAGAGACTGGTAAAAGTTGTAGTAGCTGTATTAAGCCTTTACATAACACCATAGCACATATGTACAAGAGACAGCATTTCTACTGATGCAGACTCCAGCTTTTTTTTGCTTGTTTTCCTGAGGAAAAGACACTCAACTCACAATGACCTCCCCTAAATATTCCTGAATACACTGACCATCTTCAATCAAACTGAAATTGAGGTTTTGGGGGTATCAGGATCCTACAGAGTTTATGCACATATGCCCTGAATAAAAGAGTGAGACACAAGTTAATTCTCCCACTGAAGACTGCTTGAAGAGTGAATGCATCTATACCGCTAGACTCCAGAGAATAGACTCAAGAAAGAGTGGGAGAAGGAGACAGTGCTGGGAATACAGAAACATGATGAAATGTCCTTCTATGCATAAACTTCTACTGTGATTTGCATCTTAGCGAATACAGGTAAATCTGAGCCTGAAGCTCAAAGGCACAGAAACAGAGTCTGTGTGATTTTCACTGGCAATGGAACTACACAGAGTTTTCATTCTGCCATTCATTCATTCAGCTAGCCAGTCAGACACATGGTTATACTTTGGAAAATCATAGCCATTTTGTAGGTTTTTTATACTGTGACACGCTGTAATTCTGCCTTTAACTTCCCTCTTGCATAAATTAGCTTATGGACTACCTTTACAGATGAACTATTAGGAATTCCAGGAAAAAAACAAACCTGCAGAAGCAGCAGGTTGGTGGACAGGTATTGGTATGAAGTCCTGACAATTCATTATTATTTTATTTTAATGTAATTTTGGATGTAATTTGAAAGACTTTTCTTGAAAGACTGAGTGTTTGTGAGACAACTTCAAGCAGGAAACAGTCCATACATCTTGTGGTGGACGCCTATGCAGGCACAAATATTGCCTTCCCAGTGAAGGCTGGGCTTGGAGGTGTGGAGCAGCACACGCTTCTCCTTCCACACACAGACAGGAGGGATGGGGAGCTGGGGATCTGCAAACTGGAAAATGAGAAAAAAAAGAAAACTACGGAAGAGTCCTATAGCCCTCCAGGACCTGGAATCTTTTTGATCCCTGAATCAAACCTCTCCAGTGTCTGCACTATCTCTGTATCACATAAAAACAGAAAAATGTGATGGCACTGAAGTTAAATAAGCCACTTTTTTATAGCTAGGACCAATAAATCTGTTTAAAGATGCATTACACTTTTCTTGAGGGATAATTTAGACTATGTATCAAAAGGAGAATCAATAGTTTTTCAATTACAAATAATTGCCTGTTTGACTCCCTTCCACTTTTTCTTTTTTATTTATTTTGTCTTCAAAATATTTCTACTGAGAGTGTCTCCTGTCTCGAGTCTAAACCAGTAACACTTTCAACACAGAAGCAGAAAAAGCATCCCAGGAAGCCTTACCAGTCACGGTTTCGAAGGCTGTTCATGCTGTGCAGAGAGTAGCCAAAGATTCAGGAGATGGCACGAGCTCGTGTTTACCACACTACAGCGTACAGAGGGTGAAACCCAGATGCTGTAAACTGAACATAAATGCTTTCAGGACATCACGGAGATGCAGCAAGCTCCCCAGCACTGGGATCCTTGCTAGCTGGGAAAGATTTAATTTGGTTTGGGTAAGGTTTCTCAAGGAGATGTTATTTAGTTTTCTAGGCAAAAACTTCCAGGCCATCTGAGATAAATAAAAAATTAGAGGTAAGAAAATAAAGGGCAATTTGAATAACATCACATAACTTCTTCCTAATAGGTACCTATGAGACAAAGAGTTTTGTTTATTCACTATGTTTAATTTGGTAAAACGGGCGTTCTCTCTCCATTTTGTTGACGAAACAGCAACAAACCCTGAAGTTTGGAGAAGGAATAGTAGCCAAAGAAACAAGTATTTTCTTACAAAAATGTCGTGTTTTAAAGAAACATTCCACAAAGTCAGAGCTGGAAGTAGCCGAAAACCTGAAGGAACCTCTGAAGTGTCCTGTCTTTCCTGGTCTCTTGTGGTTTTGCAAATCTTATCTTCGTATACTTAGTTTTGGACTATCAGCATCTCTCTATCTTTTTCGAGATCTTAGGCCTGATGTAACTTGAAGTGGTTTATTATTGGTGTCATTAAAGTAGTGTGACTTCATGTGTGGATGTTCTCAAGGTTACTCCTTTCTGCAATCCAAATCTGTAGTTGTATTTGGGGTAGCTATATCCAAGCCAGCTTTTAAATGAGTTAGCTGAGCTACTGACAGGAGCACAGTGGGTGCTCAGCTTGGACTATGCCACAGTATTTAGCCAGGATGCTGGGCAAGCTGGGGCTCTAACTCCATCAGACTGCACAGCTATCATGACTAGGCTGGATACGTCAATACAAATTGCAATCATGTTTGGGTTACAAAATAGATGCATTATGAGGTTGGTTAATGTCATTCTTATGTTACTTGCAGCATAAGCATAGTCAAAACAAAAGTGCAGAAGCCAGTTTGGAACTGGTTTAACGTATTCACTATTCACTTCACTGAAGCTGAGAGACAAGCTCATCTGTGAGTGGTACAGGTTTGCCCTCTGAAACTCTACAGTATTTCTGTCAGAGAATTTGTGAGTGGGGAACATGACCAACCCCATTTCCTAGGGGAAGTTTTCTATTTGAGTGCTTCATTTGTGAAAACATACGAGCTTCTTGAGCCTCAGACTCACAGGCACTTTGTATAGCTCCTGTCTGCCACTGAGCTTGCTGATGTATAATTGCATTCATCTCACGTGGTAAAGGCTCAGTTCTCCAAGGGGAAAAAAGAAGCAAATTTTTAAGCCTAAGCATCTTGCATTTCCTGACTGTCCCTTTATGCTTATATTTAGTTCTAATGAAGGATAAGTATTCGGCAGGGGCACATTCCTCTCATGATCATGGGGAAAGGAGTCTGGGAGTGGGGGGCTAAGAAGTCTTAATGAAAATGCACACAGTTTGAGAAGAAAATATTTCCTTGAGCATTCTTGTTCCTTCTTCACTCCCTGAAACATATTTGAAGTGATAACGGGGAGACCGCTAAAAGTGGATGGCAAATAGGAGGCAGAAGTTGCTACATGCTAAAAAGGGCATTGCATAATAGAGAACTACTGAGGGCCCCAGTCTCTCCTGAATGTGTACATTAATAACACCTTAAACAAGTGCCAAAATGAAACTGCTGAAAAAGGACAGAAAAAAAGATCCATTCATCTCCTATTAAGACAGGGTTAAATTCTGCTCTTCAAAAATAGATCATAGTGTATGTAAACTTTCTTATGAACAAACAAGAGGTGAATCTGCCCATTCAAAACTAGATATATTTTTATCGTAATGTAACAGTAACTTCTTCTAGTGCTTTAATTTTTTTTCCATAAAAAATAAAAAATGTAAGTAACAGCAGAGGTTGTTCTAGTGCCAGTTCTGCAAAGCATTTAAGAATGTGCTGAAGTGCTTCCCTATGCAACAAAGCCCATTGCACATGTTTTATCTTAAACATGTGCTCAACTCCCATTGAAAGCATCAATGTTTAAACACATGTCTAAATGCTTTGCTGTACCAGAGCTCCGGGCACAACTCGTTGTCCTTTGAAGCCAACGGGAATCTTTCCAGTCCTTTCAATAGGTATCCCATCAAGCAATAAATCTCAAGTGTTAAGCAATCAAACCAGAGAATAAAAAGAAATCTGGTAAAGGTAGGTGCTGACCACATTAAAATAATAAATAAATACAAAAAAGCAGGATGTTGTCACAGTTGTTCCAAAAACAGACACAAAGAGAGACAAGATTCAATAAATTCTTTGTTCAGTTATGCATTCAGCATGTTCATTTTGCTAAGCTATAAACCTGTATTTACATATTTTTTTGATGTTTCAGTTCACTGTGACCCTGATTCAGCAAATTACTTAAACAGGTGCTGCACTTTCCATATCTCTAAGTCAAAGTGGATCCACACAGACATGTGGCCTATCAATAAACTGGAGTTTAGAAGATGGCTTAGCTGCATGTCAGATCACATAAACCTTCTTCCAAAAAGAAACTAATAGCCAGAGAAAGAACCAGTATATATTTATTTTACAGCCTGTGTTTTTTCACAGTCTGACATTACAAGAAAATTTTGTACAATGGAAAGGCAATAAAAAGTAAACAAAAAGCGAGCAAGTAAACCAGATCACTATACTCATTTGGCTATAGCTACTTTAATTTCTTGGGCTGAAAACAGTTTAAGACATGGTAACAAAACTAGTTTGTTCATTGTAGCCTTCTTGGAAGTGATAAAGCAATGCCATCAAAGGCAACAGACCAGTCAGAGACTGCAAAACTATTGTTCTGGATGGCAGCAAATATAATACAGAAGAAGATCAGACTGAAACAAATGTTGCAAACTGGACGAAACCAAAGCTCAGAGTTTTCAGATTTGATACACACTTCTCAACCGCAATATGCTTTTTTATTGTAATACAAGAAGTGTTAATATGGCAGAAAATTTGTATCTTTGTGTTACAGTAATGCCTTTCTTGTCGTATTATTTAACATCTATATCACATTAGAAACCTACACGGTACCTTTATAAAATAAATTGACACGTTACATTAGCCTTCAATATGACAATTTTACATTCTTGACAGAGAAGGCATGACAGCTACCCACTTAACCACTGTAAGTCTGAAACAAAGAGCAGCATACTGATGTCTGTTTTGTGAAGCTTCTGTCCTTGGTGTTGCATCACTGTTGGCACTTGGGCCAGGTAACCTCAGCACTGTTCTCCTCCCTTCTGCTGACACCCCTCCTTCTTCCATCTTTGTGACAAAGAAGGGACACAAATTGCCCAGGTGGCCTGGCCATGGTGGCAGGACAACATTCTTGGTGCACACTTTGGGATAAAATATCATAGAATCATAGACTCATAGAATAGTTTGGGTTGGAAGGGACCCTAGAGATCATCAAGTTCCAACACCCCTGCCATGGGCAGGGACACCTCCCACTAGACCAGGTTGCTCAAAGCCTCATCCAGCCTGGCCTTGAACACCTCCAGGGATGGGGCATCCACACCTTCCCTGGGCAACCTGTTCCAGTGTCTCACCACCCTCACAGTAAAACATTTCTTCCTAATATCTAGTCTAAATCTGCCTTCTTCCAATTTAAAGCCATCACCCCTCATCCTGTTGCTCCACGTTCTTGTTAAAAGTCCCTCCCCATCTCTCCTGTAGCTCCCTTCAGGTACTGGAAGGCTGCTATAAGGTCTCCCTGGAGCCTTCTCTTCTCCAGGCTGAACAACCCCAACTCTCTCAGCCTGTCCTCACAGGGGAGGTGGTCCAGCCCTTTGACTATCTCTGTGGCTCTCCTCTGGACCTGCGTGTTGTAGTTTTTTTTGGCGGGTTTGTTTGGTAGCAGGGGAGGGGCCACAGTCATGGCTCCTGTAAGTAACTGCTAAGAGTTC
>NW_010141307.1:0-1066 GCF_000699245.1 Pterocles gutturalis | reverse complement strand
GTCCTATTAGCCAGGGGGGGGGGAAAGGAGTACTACCGAGCTGGCCCCTGTGAAAAGATGCTGGAAGTTTCCCCAGCTTCAGGCTGGAGGGCTGAGCCAATCAGCGCCTCTGTGAATAACATATTTAAGAGGGGACACGGAAGATAGGGGTTGGCATGGCCCCAGGAGGGGCCCAGCTCGGGCAGACAGGCCCAGCCGTCCAGCTGCCTGCCTGTTTTCTTCTGTAACCTGACCTGCTGCACCCCAGGCCTCCACCATGGCTCACCCAAGAGTCAGTTTTTGCAGGAGTTGGTGAAAGAACGTGCGGTGGAGAGAAGAGCGGGATCTGAGAGAGACAGCTACGCAGACACAAAGGTCAGTGAAGAGAAATGAGAGGAAGGAGGTGAACTGGAACAGAGATTCCCCTGCAGCGTGATGCACGTTTGTCCTTTGTGCAGTCCATGAGGAAAAGAGCTTGTTGTAGCTCATGGAGATGTAGCCATGGAGGACTCCACGTTGGAAGAAGTAGCTGTGGCTGAAGGGGGCTGTGAATTTTGAAGAAACCCACATCGAAGCCAAGCAGTTATCTGAGGACTGTGACCCCATGTGGGAAGGACTCGTGCTGGAGCAGTTTGTGAAGGACTCTCCCGTAAGAAGGAACCCCATGCTGGAGCAGGGAAGGAACGTGAGGAGCCCTCCACTGAGGAGGAAGGAGTGGCAGAGACAACATGGACTGACTGCAACCCCTTTCCCCTGCTCCCCTGCACTGCCAGGGAGGGGAGAAGGTACGGAAACCAGGAACAAAGCTTTTGGGCCTGGGAAGAAGGGAGGGGTGGGGGAGAAGTGTCTTTCTAAGATGTAGTTCTTTTTCTCATTATCTTGCTTTGGTTTTGGTTGCAAATAGTTAAGAAATTCAGTTGTTGTTTTTTTTTGTTTTCCCAAGTCGTGTCGGTTTCTTGTCTGTGACCATAAGTGGTGAGTGAATCCTCCCTGTCCTTGCCTCAGCCCACAACGTTTTTAACAAGAGGCTCTGTAGTGGCTCTTTTAAAACCATGACACCACTCCAACAGCTCGACATCCTTCTTGC
>NW_010141306.1:0-10252 GCF_000699245.1 Pterocles gutturalis | reverse complement strand
TAAACCTCTCCTCTTTTAATTTAAAACCAATACCCCTTGTCTTATTGAGCAGACCCTGTTTTATCCCCATCTTTCTTCCATGGCAGGCCTGTCAGCTGGGCGGGAGGGGATGTCCCTGGCGAGGGCCGAGCGCTCGGCGTCCCCTGCGCCTCAGCGGTTGAGGCTGTGCACAGGCCTTGCCCCTCAGCAGTGCTGACGGCCCGGGACCCGCTGGACATGGTCCGGGACACTATCGCTGACTTTCATCCCTGCCTCGGCATCTTCTGCAGCTCCTCTGCACTTCCTGCGTCCTGGCTCACAGGTGAGAAGGGTAAAGACCCCTTTGCACTGTGTTAGTACTTCCTTGATCTGCTCACTGCACATTTGAGGGACCAGCAGTACTGTCGACCCCTTTGCACTGTGTTAGTACTTCCTCGATTCCCTTCGCTGGACGTTTGAGGGACCAGCAGTACTGCCATACAGTGAAAGTTCAACCGGTGTCACTTTTCCCCTGATCAACAACGCGTTACATTCATAAAATGACTCCACAGTGATTTATGTCAGGAGAGCATTTAACTCAGGTTTTGGGTTTTTGTGCCGTAGATAACTCTGTTCTCTCCACATACATCCTCATAAGCAGTGCTCTGTATTTTGCCTCTAAACGCAGCCAGTCAGCGCTACTCTCAAGCAGAAGAAGATGCAGATACTGTTCTATTGGTCACGTCACCAGAAAGAAAACAACCACACCACAGCGAGAACACGCTGCCTCATTTTGAACTGCTGTGTACACTAGATGCTGGAATAGCTATCGTTTGCTCATGGGTTGAGTCTCCTGTCATCTCGCACTTTAGGTAGTAGTTTATTTGTGTGCTCAAGCGGTGTAAGTCTCTACAGTATCCGAATGTGTAGCTCATTGTTCAGATATGTATATATTGTAACAGTACTGCAAGAGAGAGACAGCCTCTTAAATACATAATTTCTTAATATTCTTAAGATCAATTAATAGATAGTTGATGTAAGGGGTGTTCTGTCTTCATTTTCATCTTTCCTCCCTGCTCTTCTTTCTCTTTTCCTCACTTCCAGCGCTATATCTTCCTGCTTTGCACCATCTCTGGCATTCATCAGCTCATGCATTATACCAGTTCAACTTGTTGACCCAGCAAAAAGCTATTGCATAATTCTGGCTTTTTTGTCCATTATTCCATGAAAGTTGATTAAATCACAGCCAGAATGAATGCAGAATAAAGCAACAGCAGGGTATAGCTGGAAGGAAGGTGGGTGTGGGAGGAGCAGGACTTGCTTAACCTTAGGCTGTAGAAATAAACCTCAGGTTGTCTTACCTTTCTCCCTTGGGTAAGCCAGAAGGGCTGGAATTCCTGCATAGGAATTTCCATTGTTTCACATACCTTTTTCATCTCTTCCCGGGTAATAATGAAGCACCAGCAGCTGTTATCGCTTCTGTTTTGGCTGAGCTGGCATTTGTAACCCTTTTCCTCTCATAGTAGGTTGTGGATGCTGTGAGACCAAAAGGAAAAAAAAAAGACAAAGGAACGTCTGTTTCTTTTGCTTAGTGCTTTTGGATAGAGAAATTGTGAACCAATACTATGTTAACCTAACTATTGCATAACTATGTGATGGTAAACTCAAGCTGAAATGCAGTTTATTAGCTTTTGGGCATCTAGTGTGATGACCTAAATAGGAATAATCTAGACGTTTCTGAGGTTTTTAAGCTTTTCACTCCTATGTGATCAAGAGGAGAGGGTTTTTCCCCGTCTCGGACAAAAATCTGTGGCTGATATTTGGCAGTGTATTGTCTGACAAATGTAGTTTTCTCATTCGTGGCAATTTATTTTTCATAAAGCTGCTTGAAAAAACTGACATCCTTAATTTGGATCTGCAGAGAAGCAGAAATTTGGCTTGTGTTCAGTACTAGTCCTTCTAAGAGCTAACTTAATTTAGGTGTGCTATTGACATAGTTCAGTGTTTATATATGTTCTAATCTAATTGTTTCTTGAACGCTGAGTAACATGAAATGCCAGGTGTTTGTTGTAATTCAGTGCCTGAACCCCTGACATTTTTAAAAAGGATGTAATGCTCAAACACCCCAAAGCACTTGGGAATAGTATTCCTAGATATGGAAACTAAGCTCATTAAGGCTTATAAATCTTCACAAAAGAAGATGTTATGTGTTGAGTTAAATCATGGGAGGGGGATAGGGAGTGGTGGATAGACAGATGAAGAGTAAAAGTTCCTAATTTAGAAATACATACTTTGTTTCTTGTGTCCTCGATAGATCTCACCCTGGATGCCTCCTGCACTGTATTAAGTACTTTTTCTTATCATTGTTCCGACAGAAATAATGTCATAGCGTTCAGCAGAGATAGCCCCAATGCTACCAGAGAACGCAAAACCCATTTTCTCTTTCACAGATTACCTTTAAATTAAAAAAAAAAAAAAAAAAAAAGAAAAGGAAAAAAAAAGTTTCTTATTGCAGGCTCCTAAGACAAAACTAAAATGCTGTTTGTCATCAAAACACTCATATATTTAGAAGCTGAGTTTTTATTGTTATTTTTCTGTATCTTCTTTCCTGAGAAAGATGATACATAGGTCTGTGTAGTTGAGGCTTGTTTGCCCTGTACACAAGAAGATAGTGATTTAATTTTGTAATATGCCCCTGCTGTAAATACTTGTTTTCAAAGAAAAGGTGGAAGCATAAAGGTTATTTTGTCGTGGAGCATAGCTATGCAGGGTTTTGAGCAGGTGCTGGTTTGACATTAAGTGACATTTGAAAGATGTAATACTTCCTTCTAGCATCCTTTTGCAATGATTACCAAATAGTTACTATTACTAGTTCTACGATAAAAAAAAACCAAATCCAAAACAAACAACCAAAAAAACCCCCTCAAGTAGTACCAAGAAATCTCTCTGTTTCCTATTTTTGTTTAATACTAAGAATGTTGTCCTATTTCCTGACGTACTGCAGAACAGCTTCATCCTGGTTTTCGTATTAACAATATGAAGTATTAGACTGTAGAGAAGACATTACCAGCCTTTCTTATTTATATGCTGACGTTACATGTGTTCCCACCCATGCCCTCAGCAAGCCTGCCCTTTCACTCTGCTGTAGATGATGCTCGGTCCTTGTTCCTTTCTGGAAAACATCAGGAGAAAATGACTCATTTATGAAATTCTCTGAAAAAATTTCATCAGCTCTACCTGTGGGACTGTTGCTATTGGTAAGGCCATACTACATCAGGTATATCTCTGGAGGCACTGTGGCCCATGGAGGAGGCCAGGCTGGAACACGTGCACCTGAAAGCGACTGTGGCTGTGGATAAGTCTAGGCTGCAGCAGGTATATCCCCCAGGAGACTGGAGCATGTAAATAAGGGTTTGCTCGGAGCAGGCACACGCCTAAGGGAGTGCGGGCTGGGGATAAGTCCGAGCTGGAGCAGGGACAAGGGGAGGAGTTCATTGCCATGGTAAGCCCCAAAGGGACCAGGGGTGGAGATTGTAATGGAAATACCTTTAAATCATTGTAAATTGGGATTTGAGCTGTGTGGTATGGGAATTACTATAGCAGTCACGCCTTGTTGCTAACCGGGCTAGGAGCAATGTTAAACCCTCTAACCTGGCCCAAAGGGACCAGAGGTGGAGATTGTAATGGATTAGTGATTACTTCATTATACAAAGATGGTTCTATGTCAGCATGTAAGGACTCCTCCCAGGGGTGTGATTTTTACCATGCTAATCAGCCCTTGATTACCTTTGGGCAAGCTTACCCCCTTATCTTCCATCCTCCTGGTCAGGAAGTGGTTAATCTTTGTTGACAGCTCATCCTTG
The DNA here is from genome assembly GCF_000699245.1 of Pterocles gutturalis. NCBI lineage: Eukaryota > Metazoa > Chordata > Aves > Pterocliformes > Pteroclidae > Pterocles > Pterocles gutturalis. The sequence goes on along the minus strand of NW_010141306.1, from coordinate 6,431 downwards.
TCATTCCTGTATTATCTTTTTGTGATTTTCTCACCCTGAGGAGCACAGTACCAGAGATTTCACTAAAAAAACATATAGGCTATATACATATAGGCTTGTAGAAATACCTTTCATTTGGTTACAGATGAAATGATCTGAAATGTCTGAACTTCTTCCGGGATAGTCACCTCTGTTCTGTTTTCAGCCTGGTGTTTACTCAAAACTGGGAGCATTTCAGGTTACATCTGAGGTACATTGTGCTAATATTCCCTTGCGTTATTAGTTTGGCCTTGTCTACACCTTCTTTCTTATCTCTTCCGTTAATGCTTTGGTTTTTGTTTTTGATGTGTAGTCATAAAGTTTCTTCCCACTGCTAATGGCAGCTACAGCGGTATTTACAAAGCTGGGCTCTGCTGAATCCATTACATCTCTCTCATGGCTTTTGCAAGCTTAGCTTGTAACTTCAGGCACAAGTGATCCGAGCAGCCTGACACCATCTGCTTTGCCAGCACTAAAAATTAGAATAGATACTTCTTTCAAATGCTTCTTTCCAGGTGAAGTCCAACATGTATAAGGGGTTTTTTTTGGGTGGGGTTTTTTTGGTATTGCTTGAAGCTCGTCAGCTTCAGACTATTTGGGATCAAAGTGTTTCTACCACTAGCTCTTTCTTTAACATTTTTGATAGTAGGACTGACATTTCCATTGCTAATAAATGAATTACAATTGCATGGAAAAGGAGACTAGAGCAGGAAGTGTTTCACAGTTGGCACAGCATGGTCTTCTTATATATCTGCTTTACCATCTAACTGTAACTTCAAGATGGTTGGGTCCTGAATTTTTAGCGATCCTCATGACTTTTTCCTGGTATTTTGACATGACGTCATATCTCTGTAAAGAGAGAGATTGTATTTTCATTGCAAGAGGAGACAGATTTCCATGAAGACTGTGCTGCTGTCTGGACACAGACATATATATATATGTATATACTGGCTTTGGAGAGTTAATTTCAAAAGCAAAACTTTGAGAGAAGAGGTTGTGGGAGCACTTAAAGGTTCTTATTTGTGCGTGATAAATATCAAAGATGACAGTGGAAAGATCTGTGGTCTTAAATAACTTTCTTATAGAACTTATTTCCTAGCATTTTGTGTTACTTCATCAGCAAAGAGTATACAGCCTAGCCTACTAAAAATGTGTCCCGACAGGTACAGTAACGAAGATGGAATACTGCAAAAATGCCAGCATCTTCATAATTTTATAATTTTCTTTTTGAAAAATAAAAAAAAGGGAAAAAAAATGAGAAAACATCATTAGCAACCATTTTAACAAGCATGTTTCTGAATACAATTTGTTAGGTATACCTAGATACCTTTGTAATGGGAAGTTCAGCTAGTGCTAGGAAACGACTAACTCCCGTAACACTCCTATGCAAGTGTCAATACTAGGTTCTTGATTCCTTAAAGAATGCAGCTCTTCAACGTCAAGCAAGTAAAATGATACATGAAATACGCTGTAAGAGTTAGCTCTCGGTGCTTTACACAAAAAACCCAAAAACACCCCCCAAAAACCAACAAAAAAACCCCAGATGACATGAGATGTTTGGATTATATTTAATCACCTATATTTGGAACTTGTTTGGAATTTTGCATTAAATCCCAATGCCTAGTGTGTGAAATGTCAGTGTAGTGGAAATTGCTGAAGATTACGTTAGTGTTTTGCAGGCAGCAGTGTCCCTACGCTCCAAATCAACAGAAAGCAATCGTAACAGCAGTAGAGCTAACACTACATGCTGTAGGAAAACAATGCGGCATACTACGTCAGCAATCCATGGAAAAAAGCAAAAAGTACAGTGTAGCATAAAATTAGAAAATTATCAATCTGTTATAACCTAGTTTTCTTATAATCCTAAACAATCAATAAGTGTGGAGTACCTGGCAAGTAGCTCAACTTTGAAAAGCTGTATTTCAGTTCTGTTCAAAAAATACCACGTTTTATTTTGTCATGCTTGGAAAATTGTTATTGTCTAGGTGATCCATTACCACTCTATTTTCTTGCATATTCTAGTGTATATTCGTATATTAAATTATCTGGAATTTTCTGATAGCAAACCTAAGTTTCTTTTTTTTCTTTGGTGCAGTATAAATATTGTCTAATGTTTCACCAGCTAAACGTCTCAACAGTAAACAAGGACCTGAAAAAAGAAGTAGCAAAGTTACATTTTCACAAAGTAAGACAAAGGGTAAACTTTACAACCCTTCCAGGTATGAGTTTTAGCACTTTAATTCTTTTGCTCGCTTTGCTCAAGGTGTTGATGACCGTGATGCAAATTATTACTGTATCTTCTATATAAGAAGGATGTGTCTATGGGTGTTTATGGTTGTCTTCTACTTTGTTTATTATTCTGTGACCGTCAGGTATCTAGTCTCTGTAATGAAATGGAAACCAAATTCAGCCTTCAAGTGGAAGGAATTTTGGAGCTTTCTAATTGGTGTCTCTGCTGAAGAAAAGACTGCAGGTTTTTGTCTGCCTGTTAGTCTTTACATCTACCTCTTGTGGCTGGCTCTGAGCTGTGCGCAGACCGGCCAAAAGGTGCCTCTTGCTTAGCAGGCAGCATGCATGAGAGTATTTGAGGAGCGCAGGCAGGTAATAGCTTGGGTGATTTGGCTCATAACTGGAGGTGGTGTTGTGGAGGAAGAGCTGCACATGGGCTGCACCAAAGAGGATCTTGAGCTAATACTGTTGGATGTATAAATATAAATAATGTATAACAAGGTATAAGGTGTCATGCAGACTGCTAGGTGTTGATTCGCAGTTCTGTTAAGATTGCTGAATCTCTTCTACTTCACAATCCGCAGAGACATAGTGGACGAGTAACTTGCAGTAGAATTGACACGGAAGCGACGTGTGAGCCCCTGTGCTGCCTTGCTCCTGGGTGGTAGGAGAAATGGGTGTGACCTTTGAGTTTCAGCTCATGGTCATACATTAGATATTTGCTATTTCATGCTCTCTCTTCTCTAGCAACAATATATAGCGTAAGCTTTAGGAGAGAAATCTTTGTGTATTTAGCAGAAAGATTATTTTTTTCCTCCAGATGTAGTCAGGGAATGTGCATAGAACTTTTATAGCCAAAGTGAGGTGAAAATTCCTTGTACCTTGGACTTTCACTGAGGTTTTTCATAAATAATTTTAACTTTAGATTTTGGACTTTTAATTCTTTGTGATGATTTTTTTTTTAAATTGGAAACAGTTTCTAAGTGGGAGTTGGGTCTCCTTGCCGTTGCCTATGCCTTGTGCACCACCTAGTGGGTTTCCTTGATATCCCTCCAAAGAGTCATCCTTTCACAGGTCCACGAAATGCAGCATTTGCATGTTTCCAAAACGATAACTCACATCCTGGTTACTTTGTCTAGTAACAAAATATGTCTTAATACATACCTTTCTGTTTCACTTCCAGTTGTGTTAAACAGCATCATGAAGAGTTTAGCAACTTGTTTAGCAAGTTTGCCGATGACACCAAGCTGTGTGGTGTGGTGACACGCTGGAGGGAAGGGATGCCATCCAGAGGGACCTGGACAGGCTGGAGAGGTGGAGTTCAACAAGGGCAAGTGCAAGGTCCTGCACATGGGTCGAGGCAATCCCAAGCACAGATACAGGCTGGGAGGAGAATGGATAGAGAGCAGCTCTGAGGAGAAGGACTTGGGGATGTTGGTTGATGAGAAGCTGAACATGAGCCGGCAGTGAGCGCTGGCAGCCCAGAAACCACCCGTGTCCTGGGAGCATCAAAAGAAGCATTAGCAGCAGGTCGAGGGAGGTGATTCTCCCCCTCTGCTCTGCTCTTGTGAGACCCCACCTGGAGTGCTGTGTTCAGATGTGGGGCCCCAAAACATAAAGAAGACCTGGACCCGTTGGAGAGAGTCCAGAGGAGAGACACAAAATTGGTCAGAGGGCTGGAGCACCTCCCCTATGAGAACAGGCTGAGAGAGTTGGGGTTGTTCAGCCTGGAGAAGAGAAGGCTCCGGGGAGACTTAATAGCAGCCTTCCAGTACCTGAAGGGGGCTACAGGAGAGATGGGGAGGCACTCGTCACCAGGGAGTGTAGTGAGAGGACAAGGGGTAATGGGTATAAGCTGAAAGAGGGGAGATCGAGATTAGACATTAGGAAGAAATTTTTCACTGTGTGGGTGGTGAGGCAGTGGCCCAGGTTGCCCAGAGAAGCTGTGGATGCCCCATCCCTGGAGGGGTTCAAGGCCAGGCTGGATGAGGCTTTGAGCAACCTGGGCTAGTGGGAGGTGTCCCTGCCCACGGCAGGGGTGTGGAACTTAAAGGTCCTTTGCCACCCAAACAATTCTGTGATTCTATGATTCTCTGCCTTGCATGCAATCAGGTTGGTTATTGGTTGGTTATTGGCTTTTCACTTCTGTAAATTTAAATTTTTGACTCGGTTCTATTTACTATAGGCAATACATATTACAGATTGTTCCAGTAGTTCATACATGAATTATTTTTCCTCAAGCAAAGATCCTTTGCCATTTACTAACTTGTATACAAGGTGATGGCACTGTTTGCAGTTGTGAGAAGGATATAAAGTACTCCAAATCAAGTAAAATTTTACTGAAAGAACTAAGCTTGTTCAAAATATTAAAAAAAAAAATACATACCTGAGAACTTGTCTGGAAGTGTTTTTATCGTCTGCAGAGCTAGTTTCAAAAACTAGGTGGATTCTCATAGTAACAAAGTCAATAAATATCCTTGAAAGTAATTTTAAAATGAGGATATTCTGTTGACGTGACATTGTGGTTTTTTTTCTTTTTCAAACTCACTAGAAACAGATTAATTATCCACTTCTTCAGAGGCACAGATGCAAGCTCAGGAGACTTCTAACACATTTGCTCTTTTGTCAAGAGCAAAACCAACAGCATAGCCTGAAAATGAATGACCTGATGTCAGAATTAAGCGCTACTAACTGGAAGATTTAGCTTATGAAATTTGCCATAGGGTGTAGTTGCATTCAATTGGACGCTTTTATAAAGCTTCAGGACTGTTTGTACTTTTAATGTCATTCATGAAGTTCAATCTTTGCACACCGTGTACTTTTGCCATCATTTTCTCTCTGGCAGGATCCAGAGCTAGCTGTGAAGATGGGTTCTGTGAAGAATACTCATTTTGAAGATTTTCGGAGACCAGTTTGTTATCAGGTTTCGAAAGAGAACATGATGACTCAACATTGCTGGTCTGACACCTCCATGCTCAGAACCTTTTTTTAGCCTTCTTTCCACAGAGCATCGTAAGAATTTGCCTCTATTTTTTCTTCTGAAGATCAGAAAGGAAAAAGGTTCCTGGAACTGAGGTTTCTCTGAATTCTTTCATTTTGGCCTTCAGCTGAGTAACATTATGCTCACTGGTTTCTCACGCTGATTACTGCACATTACCTCCTAGTTTTTGCAAATTATGTAAAAACTTATGTCTCCTTCAAATGTGGATTCTGCTTGCTTGCCATCTTTTTTTCTGCTCTGCATTTCTCCCTAAGACATGATGAGACTTCTGTTTTTTCTAAACATTTCTGTAATCTAATTATTCAGCTTTGGCAATGTTGAGTTTTACCTTCTGGTGAAGAACAGTTCAACAATTTCCTCTGCTCTGCTCATTCCCTTCTGACATCAGGCAGGTATTAAGAATAACATGGGTTATTTTGCCTTAAGTAAATTATCATAAGGTGTGAACTCTGAATTCTTATTTTGCTGACTCCTGGCTGGTGATCAAGCATTAGAAAAAAAAAGAAAAAAAAAAATTCTGTCACCTTCCTGTCTTTGCGGTCACTTAAAAACAGCAATCCAAACAGCAATGTCTTGATTCTCTGGTCATCATTTACCATGATGCTCTTTAGGTACACTTGTTCCAGCAGTGTGAATTACAAACGCTATGAACAGACATGCATTCAGGTAAGTGTGTATAGTGGTTTTTAAACAAAAAAGTAGCCCTGCTATTGCTATTGCAAGCTCATTGTTATTCATGTTTTATGAAAATAGACACTCTTGCTGATAAGGCAAGGGTAAAAATAAAGGCAGGAGAAAATATTTTTATGATAACCCAAGATGTAGTTGACTTTGTCGAGGTTAAACAGTTTGTGTTCTGTGTTCAGTCAAGGACTTCAGTTAGAGTTTACGCATGGTATTTTGGAGCAGAGATAGGAAGTGGCATGGTTTTTTTTTCCCTGTTGGCTGTTTTAACAGTGCTAACATCTGAACACTCTGAGCTGACTGGGAGGTTGAAGTATCAAGAAGAATAATGTCATAGCCATACCCATATCTCTGTCTTCTCTTGTTCCTTAATTTGGGAGCTCTAAGTCTTCTGGACTGCTGAACTAGGTAGACTGGGGGTAGTCAATTCTGTAAATGAAAATATGGATGTGCTGACAAGAAGTTCTTCTCTGATGGGTAAATATAAAATATTTTTATT
>NW_010141305.1:15345-16810 GCF_000699245.1 Pterocles gutturalis | reverse complement strand
CTTCCTCAGTTTAGACACGAGGATGCTGTCGGAGGCAGTGTCAAATGCTTTACTGAAATCAAGACAGACCACATCGACTGCTTTACCATCATCTATCCACCTGGTAGCATCCTCATAAAAGGCTACCAGGTTGGTCAAGCATGACTTCCCCTTGGTGAAGCCATGTTAACTGCCTCTAATGACCTTCTTATCCCTGATATTTGTTCCCCCGGCTAATCACACAGTCCCTGGAGCTCCAGGAAACCAGCCGGTGTTCAAGGAGGAGGCTTGGCTGAGGCGTTGGAAGGACAAGAGGACACAGGCGGGAGGGCCGGGCTCAGCCCTCCTCCCTGCCTTGGTTTTTCAGTCTGGGAAATGGCACTGACAGTCGTATCTGTCTTACATGAGTCTGTGAAGCTGCTTTAGCAAGGAAACTAGATGGCAAGTTATCTGAACTAAATGGATGTTTTTAGATGAAATATAAAATTTAACATGTGACAAGACTTTGTAATTTGTTTGAACCTAAAGGTATTGGAAGTGAGTGGGTTAAGTGTAATTGAAATGGATGTAATTTACAAAAATTACATGGAACTGAAAGAGATTCTGTTCCCTCTAACAGATAAGTAGTGTGGGGGTTTATGTGAGAGATCAGCATCAAGGTCTGTGAAAATTATTCCCAGAAAGCATAACTCATCTGCTGGTTATCCCAGGAACTTATGCTTTTGAAGCCTTTTCGATGGCATTAGTCATTCAGGATCAGACTTTGCTTTTCTTCTTTCATTAGAAAGACATAGTTGTAAAGCTGCACAGCAAAAAAAAAAAAAAAAGAAAAAAAACACCAAACCTAATTCAAACACATAAGCTGCTCCCCTGGGATTTAGAATGTTACTCTACATAGGGAGGGAGGCACTAAGATCCTGAGACAAGGATTATGCAGCACCCAAAGACAAACACTGGAGAGAAGTATTTCTGGTGAGTGCCCATTGTTGAGACCTATCACACTTCTTTAAAGCAAGAAGGACATCGCCTGTTGTAAGGAACCAGCCCTGTGCTCAGCCTCGTCGGGGCTGCTCTTGCAGCTCCCAGGGCAGTTGGTGGGAGCGGAGCAGCCCACTGCGGCAGCATCCCTGGGATGGACCCGATTCTCCACGGCCCGTCACGGTCTGCAATGCACCTGCCTCGCTGACACGCAACATTGCTGGTGTAAAGGGATTTTCTGGGGTGCTGTGACTGTGAGGAAGCGGTTTTCATCAAAATGTTACAATACTTCTGGTATTTTAAACCTGCTCTGAATTAATGCTAGGCAGCAGCATCAAAGTACTCCCCCGTTACCACGAAGCGCTTGGCATGAGGGATACAGCCACCCTGACACAGTTTGGTCCCCAGTGCCAGTCTGATGTTCTCCTCCCCTTCACTGGACAGGTCTGGGAGAGGGCCAGCTCCCTCCTTCCCTCCAAAGAGGTGCTAGTGCTGAGCTGCAAACACC
>NW_010141305.1:14631-15314 GCF_000699245.1 Pterocles gutturalis | reverse complement strand
CTCCCCCGGGCCCCCCCCCTGCCACAGCCACATGCCCCCAAGCCCCCCAGCTGAATCCCTACCTGAAAGGCTTTAACTTCGCACCAGGTTTTTCCAAGTGAGATCAGTGATGCAGGAAGGGAGACTTCCTCAGAGCTGCTGAACTCATCTTCAATTTGCAAAACCCGCTTTGATGTTAAACAGAGCCAAGCTTTGTAAGGGCCATCTCTGCTCCCACTTCTGGAGAGAAGAAACTTTCATTGTTTTGGCCACAGGCAATGGCACCAATACAAACACTTAGTGTGCACAATGACAAATGCTCTGTATCTTAGCACATTCATACTTCAAGAGTCACTAAGAGGGATTTAAACGTATCTGAGTGCTCAGCAGGATTTTTAGAAGGTTCTGTTTAAACCTTTGCAGTCTTGCCTTAACAAGAATTGCTGACAATTAAAAGAGTCAGCCTGCAAGGAGCCCAGTGCCGGGTATTGTATGCAAGTCTCCTTTGCTATGTGAGGATTCTAGACAAGAAAATGTCACTTTATGTGCAATGAGTGACTGTTGCCAGTCAGAGCAGGAGGCAGCGGGATGCTGCGCTCTGCCGCGCAGGCACAGGGACATCAGTTTCAGGAACAAAGTAAGCCATGGTCCATCTTTGCGGAAGCTAAAAATAGTGCATGTTGGGATTTGCAGAGCTCAAACAG
>NW_010141305.1:12812-14531 GCF_000699245.1 Pterocles gutturalis | reverse complement strand
AGCTCTTGCCCCAAAGCCCGAGAGCAGGGATGGGTGGGGGATGTCTGCTTAACAGCCTGCATTCCTGGGCTCTGCCACCTCCCCTTATCTTCCCATTTTAATGGTAGCCACAGCCAACCATTTGTACCTGAAGTGGGCTGGCAGGCGAGAGGGGCCTTTCAGGTGTGCAAGGTCCTGCGCCGCTGCCAACTCTTAATTGCTCGATGAAGCATTTCACAATATTTTGCGTGCTTGGGTTTTTTTTATTTTTCTTAAAGCTCCACATGCTGGAATGTTGTCAATATGTGATAATTTCAGACCAGATTTCACACATTTTTTTTCTTCTAATTTCTGGCTTGCTCTTTCAGAGGAGGGGGAAGTGATTTGGGAAGCCCTGTGATTCCAGAGGCAGCGCTGGGACAGCAGCATCATGGACAGGGCTGGGGATTGCTCTCAGGATGAGCTGCACCAGCCCAAAGAACAACTCACCCAAAACCCTTCCTGGGAAGCTGAGGGATGGGGTGGACACAAGGCAGCACAATGCAGGGAAAGCACGAGGGGGCCGGGCAGAGCTCTCCTGCGCACAACGGGTTTCTCCTGAAAGGGCAGCTGGAGGCCTCCTCACCTTGTCCGTGTTCACAGCCAGTATGATGGTAAAAGGTGTAATTTTAATTTTTCTTACAGCAGTGTTGCAACACCTGAAGAAAAGTATTTGGAAAACCTTTTGTATTTTGGCACCATCTCATAGAAGAGGCACTGTCAGCACATCTTTCAGCGTGAGGATCCAAACGAGTCAGAGACCCAATGAACAGCGTTAGAGATGAAGAGAGGAGCAGAAGCTGCAGTTTGAAATAAGACACAAAATAAATGTGGGCTAGAACCTGTGCTAGAGATTTGTTCATAACTTCAAGGGCCAGGTAATGCGTGAGCTCTGCTCTTCTGCAACAACTGCGGTACCGGGACCGGACATTTCCCTCTGCCTCCCAGGACACAGGCACTAATGATGCTAATCAAGCACTAATGTGCAGCGCATCCCAGTCTGTACCCCACACAAAAGCCGACGACCTTTTCTCATTAACAGCCAGTAAGCAGGGGGCTGGATGGCCCTTCCAGTAACCTGGAGCAGGGGGGGCAAGAACTGATCTATATTTCAGGATTTCTCTCTAAAATATTTCTCAAATTCACTTCTTACACAACTTATGTATTATCTTTAACTCCAAAAGGCTTTTTTTCATGGAAACAAACACTCTTAAACAGATTCTCAAAGTCAGGGTTACAGTGGTATTTAATTATCTTTTAGGGCAAAATGGAATTTCCCACTTAAAACAGCAGGTAAAATTGAACTTGATGGTTTCTGCTAGAGGAAAATGTTCCCTATGAAATTTTGCCAATGTGCACAGTGTAGTTAGTGCTTAAGTCATGTTTATGGTTAATTATTCAATTTCTTACTATGAAATGCCTAAGGTGATGCTGTAATAACCCACACTGCGCTGGGCAGAATTTATATTGGAAGAAAAGTTATTTGCTGGAATTTCTGGATATATTTTGGGTCGATTTAAAAATAATAAAAAAAACCCTGAAAGGTCAGTACGTGGAAGCCTGTAGGGAAGGGCTTCAGCAGCGGGCAGCAGGTGGCGGCAGCGGGCAGGAGCAGGCAGGGGACAGCAGGGGACAGCGGAGGGCAGCAGCGGGCAGCAGGGGACAGTAGGGGACAGCAGAGTGCAGCAGGGGATAGTGGAG
>NW_010141305.1:0-12622 GCF_000699245.1 Pterocles gutturalis | reverse complement strand
CCCAGGTACGACCCCGAGGCACCCCCCGGTATTTCCCCCTTTCCCAGCCTGAGCCACGGGAAAATTTCTCTGGGCCAGGGAGACCCGGAGCACACTTGGTCTAGACGCTGTCAGGAATGATTCTGTGACAGCGGGGAGGGTACAAGGGAAATTTCCAAAACCAACGGGCAGGGGCTGGGTGAACCGCAGGGATAGGGACCACCGGGTGTCTTTAGGGATCGCACATCCCTAATAGGGATGTAGGGAAGCCCATCTGGGAATTTCCCCAGGAAATTGCAAGCGACATAGACAGAGATGAGTCAAGGAACAGAGACATCTACATTCATAAAGGGTAAATAGACTATACTCTGACAGCTCCTGGCTCGGTGTTCCAGGCAGGCAGGGCACAGGGGACAGGAGAAGGGCCAGCAGTGCCCTTCCAGCCGTGTCCCAGCAGGACTGACCTGTGCTGCTCCAGCTGCCTGCTCCCAGCCCTAAGGAGACACCGTTTCCTTTGACTTTGCAAAGCAGCACTGATACAATGGCTGGAGGAAAAGGCATTGCAGAAAAGGCAGCCTTGCAGAACTCACAGCCACGTACATGTGCTTAAAAACCTCTTGCATGGTGGGATCCTGAGAGCTGCACACTGGCTGTGGTGCAGGATATACGTAGCTGGCATAGAGTCTAAATGCATCTCTTCCCGGAGTTTAGTTCCACTAGGAACCACAAGGACAATAAGCAGATCTAAAGTTTCGTCTGAAGCTTAGATGCTCCAAATTTTTTCCTTGCAGTATCATTAGTTCTAGGTCTCCTGCAGACCCCTGGGGGCTCATCCAAAATCATCTTAAACCCCAGATGGAGCTAAGAGAATCCAGCTGCCACCATGAGCAGCAGCAAATCTATCCCATCCTTGGTTCTGTAATACTTGGGCTTAAGCTAATTCTGTGTTCTAGGAGCCACCTTCTTTCCCATGGCTGTGGCCACAAGTCTCTCAAGATCTTAGTTTCAACCAAAAGGGAAAGCCCTGTAAACTATTACAACATAGATTTTATATTTGATCCTCTGTTCAGGGGGTTTAACAAAAACCTTACAGATGCACAGCCTATGAAAATGATATTTATCAACCAGGGGTTTTTTTCAATATCCAATTTTAAGTCCTGCAGTTAAAAATCTTAGTAACACACAACACTTTTAAGAAATGCAGCATTTCAAATCTTTTATAAAGATAATTCTTGGGGAAAATAGGAAAATATATGTGTTATGAACTGCATGACTTACAAAGGTGTTTTGTACATTACATACAAAGGAAACGGCAGACTTAGGAGCAAGATTTCCCCTGTCAGTGAAGAACATCAGAGCACAGATTAAGCCAACTTCTTGAAACCAGGAACCAGCAGCGCAGAACCCCCTCATGCCATTTAGTTGTATTTGGGGATCACTTTTCCACAAGGCACAGGTAGAGGCTGCATTGCAAACTCCTGTGTGACAGCCACAGCGTTCGGTGAACCATCACTTCCCTAAGGCGGGCAGCGCCTGCGGCTGGGTGAGCAGGAGGTGCCTCTGCTACGGAGAGGAAGATGCACTCACAAAAGTACAAGACCAAGTTCAGCTCCTGTATCGGCTTGCTTGAGTCTGCTGCTGGCGTGGGGGTTTGGAGAAGAAAAGGCAAGGAGAGCTGCATGGCTGCGTGAGAGCGGAGCAGGAGGGGTTCCGCTGCCATCCTCTCCTCCCAGCAGGGTAGGGCAGGGCAGGCTGGTGAAGAATGGTGGGCATGCAGCCTGATTGCTTACACATGTGCCCACCACGTGCCTTCGGAGCAAACTGGAAATATAACTCAGTTATAAAGCTTTGTGCCTGGTGCTGTTAAGTATTCCTAGCCCGAGACTGTGAACATTCTGGAAAACAGTGAATTGAAACAATTTCCTCGAAATAAGAGAAACAGCTTGCTGCAGGCTGCAGGACTGTAAGCTGGGCATCCAGGGTTACCAGGTGTGCTTTGGGAGCACAGACAGCAGATTCCTTCTGTGAGGCTGGCTGGCAGAGAGCTGGGTGGCAGAGTCCTGGTCAGTGCAGGGCTGCAGGCAGGCAGCAGCAGAGCGAGCTCTGCCCACCACCCTGCCCCGCCAGCTGCCGCCAGTGATTTTTAAATAGGTCAAGTCTCACATCAGACCTTCCTGTGCAGGAGACTTTATTTATAGGTATAGACACAGATACAGATGCAGGCATACAGACTTCAGCTTTCATGGGGGAGTGGTTGTTTCCAATTAGACCCTTGGACACAATTTCCTTTGGGATGGGTCATCTTAAAGCCTTGCCAGAGTCTGCTCTATTGTATCCAGATAGAAGGTGAGAAGCACTACATAACCACATTATAAAATGATTCAAGTCATTTGATATTTGAAAAAAAAAACAAACCTGCTTCTCCCAGAGCTCATAATTTATTAAAACCTGAAATCAAGAGCTGAATATTTATAGTTTACTCTTGTTCCTCTTTCTGGAGCTCTCTCTAGATGGCCTAAAAAATTAGATCCTCATTGAGAAAGAAGAAATCTGAAATGCTTTCCCAGCTCCTCATCTGCTCCGTCACTGCCCCAGCTTCTGTCCCTCATGGATGCCACGGAAATTAAACACTCTGACTTTTTACGGTGTGTATGGTCAAAGGATGTGAACGCTCAGAGAATTGGGGGTTTGGGTAAGGTGAGAGACAATGTCTTGGGCTGGTCAGCAGTTTGTGGAGGGAACACCAGAAAAGATTCAGCTGCTCTGCACCTGTGGAGCTTACCGCCATTGTTTACACCATTGTTCCCACATCTATTTGAGAAATACGAGTTTAAAGCTGGTTCAAATGCAGTGCAGGGCAAATCCCTGCTGTCAGTGGCTACATGTTAAGGAGTCATTACTGTAAACTACACGACTTACACCATGTGAAGCAAAGACACTGGATTTTAAAGAACAAAGGTCATCACGAGGGGTAACCATCATCATATCTACACTTGAGCCTTCTGTCCGCATCCAAGCCTCTGGAGGGGGCTCCTTCATTCCCTTCATTGTTCTTTCCCAACATTTTTTATATGCTACAACATCCTTTACAGACCTTTCCCCTTCACCTGTTACCGGTACAACAGTGCCCACCACCCAGGTGTGGTGCCCGGCTCCAGGAGTGCAGCCGAAGCAGGAGCATCGCTGCTCCGACCTCCCCTCTCACACGTGGCTTGTGTAAATGTGGAGTTTCTGTTCTATTTTTTAATCCAGTGTCCCCCCATGAATGCCACTGGGGGTAGAAATTTAGGGAAACAAGTTCTAAATGTTTGGATGTTTGGATCCTGGTAATCAAGGCTGGAGTTTCTCAATGATGGAAGTCAAGAGTAGCACTTTCACTTTGTTTTCATTTCTGTGCAGAGAAGAGGACTCCAGAAGTTAAGTGCTAATTTTGTTAAATTATTATCCATTGAAATACACCCAGATCGGTGCAATAACTCGGCTAATGGCATCTGTAATTATCTGATTACAGTTGCTGAAGTATGGATCTGTGTATATAAAAAATATTATACACTAATACAAAGCCAAGGGATAATCTGTCATGAACTCAGATAAAGCAGCTATAAAAATGTGTATTTGTAGTATTAAGCCCTCAAAATGAAAACAAGCAATACATCTTTTCCCTTCCCAACTCTAACTGAATGTGATGCTTCTAGGCTGTTTAGAGAAACAATTTAGAACAGATCCCTTTTCCCAAATAGTCCAATATCTGTATACTGGGACATATCTTCTTGTCCACCATCTTCCTTCCCAACACCCCAGAGCTGCCAGCTGTGGCACATCACGAGCTAAGACAGTCAGCCTGCTCTAGACAAGGAACTGTAGGCACTCCCTCGCCCGTATGTATTTTTACAGCCTGTTCTCAGTGATTCACTGAGAAGGACCTGGCACAGTGATCTTTAGACAACAGAAATAAATACAGACGCACCTTTGAAAAGAGATACATGATGATAATTCTCCCCAAAATTAAGAAAACAACAAGTAGAAACCATGATGTGCCATGTGGACTAGAACAATTCAGTTTTGGGGGAAAAAAAAAAAAAAAAGAGGTGACAGCAGCAAAGCATGACTTCAGAAAAAGAACAGTAAGAATTCATGAGAATGAATCAAATAGCTGATCACATTGCTCTGGGACAATTATAGGGGTATAGTAGCAATCTAACAGTAGTTTACCAAATATCTGACAAGACTGAACCGGTCCCCCTGAAAACACGTCACAGGTACCTTCCAGTCAGGTTTTACTCATCGGAAACTAAGCTACCAAACTTGTCCTGCTGGGAGTGGTCAAGTACAGTCTCTCCAAACCCCTGACGGAGCTAAGCCAGCAAAGAAAACCAGCCCAGCCCAGCCCTCCAAACCGCTATGAAGCCCAGAAGTCCCCAGCGTGAGCAGCCCCTCCAGGTCCCACTGTCAGGCACCAGGCTTCCAGCACCCACCCACCGCAGCCCGGCTGCCTTGCTTTCTGCTTTGCACAAGAGTGTTTGAATGAAGGGAAGTAACTGCCTGGATGGCAACGGCAATAACCCATGGGGCTGGCAGAGCGCACCCCGATGCTGACTGCTGAAGCTGGGCACCTGGTGGGGACACAGGGAATTAAAAATCAATTAAACCACCGTTGTTTAGCATGCCTTATTTGTTCTACAGGTTGTACTGGAATTATTTATGATTTCCTCATCATCTAAGCAGATATTTTCTCCTTAGGGAAGGCCAATGTCTAAAAAACCCTCCTTCCCTTATCTTCTTCCCTCCCGTTTCCTCCCAAAAAGACAATTTAAAGGAGTTGCTTAATATTTAACCTCCAGAAGAGAAGAACGACTTAAAATACAATATTCAGCTCTTTTTGCTTGATGACTTTACAGTGATTCGAGTCCTCTCTGTCTCACCAGCTCCACATCCCATGATGCCAATGAGCCATCTCAGGAAACGGATTTGCCTGAAAACCAGTATTTTTTCAAACACAATAAAATTAAAAAAACATTGTTTTCTGTCTGATCTAGTTTGGTATGTAGGACACAATTGTGAATGCCAACATAAAAGAAACAGACAGAAAATTTGGCTGGGGAGGAACTTCTGGCGAGTGCCCGTACTTTGCCTAGCCCTCGTTTTGGTTGCCCTCATCTCTCATGGAGGAACATGGGGCTGAGCTGGCATGGTGAGAGTAGGCAGAGGTGACCCAAACTGCCTTGAGCTGCAAGGCCAGAACCAGAACTTCAGATGTGAAGTAAAAGGCAAAGAGAATACAGAAAAAAAAAAAAAAAAGTTTTTCAAAGAAAGGAAGCTTATCCCACTTCCATGTTTATTGGATTTAAGGGTCTGTTTCTGTTCCATTCCCAGGAGTAAAATACAGGAAGAGTTACAAACATTTGTTGACAACAACTGACTATAGCGATGGGGGAGAAAAATATGCTTTGGAGTAAGTGCTCCAGCATCCTCATAAATCTGTGCTGGAATAGACTCTAGCCATTGTATTTGTAAGGCTGTTACAACAGAGCACAGCAGGACACACTCTCACCATAGCAACCCAGAGAACTGCCCCATCAGGGTACGATTCCAGTTCTGCAACACCAATCTCTCCCTGCCCTTACTTCTCAAAGGAAATTGATATCCTTGGGTTTTGAAGTAGCCACTCAAAGCCGGAGTCCCAGCTCCAGTGCTTGAGGGAGCAATGGGGAACAGGAGGAACACCGCTCTTGTGCTGCAGAGAGGGATTGAAAAATGGGGTCAAACCTGGGAAAGAGCCTTTCCAATTCCTGCAAAACCCACCAGCCTTTTAGAGCCCGACGCTTGCTCTTTATGGCACGTATCAGAGAGATTTATTGATCTGAGATGAAGTTCTGGTTGTGTTCTTCACAACGCCACCCCCCTCCGCAGCATGATCAGCCCCCAGCATGAAGAAGGGGACCCAGGTCACAGCCTGAGCCCTGATGAAAGTGATTCTAGACCAAGTCTCTGGCCCGCATGGTGGGAACTGACGCTGAGGCTCACACAGCCCTGATACCCCTGCGGCCACAGCTGTGGCTTCAAGCACGTGCCAGGCAGGCAGCTAGAGGTGGTAATGTCAGATTACATCTCCTGATCCAGAACTTGTCTGTTAAACCTCGCATTCTTTAGTATTTTCATCATATTTAATTTTTAAAATTTTATTGACACTTCATGACAAAAATCTGTTCTTACACAATATTCCTGGTGAAAGAAGGTATTTCATTAAGCACTTCTGGAGTCAGCCGGACATCTCTCTTACTTCCTTTGAACTAGAAAACCAGGCATTCCAGAAGAGAAACTGCACACACTATCCACTGAGACCAAATGACTCTATTACCATCTCCAGTTCGCTACCATGTCCTGTTTGGTCAGGACGAATTGTTAAGAAGATTTTAAAGAACTGACACTACGGGGATCCCTGAAGGGCAGGTATTAATTCCATACTTCTTATGGAATAAAGTATATTATCTCCTTTATATGGGTGGAGAATTAAGCAGAGAAGCTGGAGACGCATGCTGGGGAGTGCTGTGCATCCTACTCCCACACAAACTAAGTCAAGTCTTCCCTGGCCCAGGTCCCAAGAGATTAGTGGTATTCAAACAGCTATTGTACCCTCCAATAGCTGAGCTGCAGAACTGCAAATATTATATTTAGCACTTGAAATGCTTTAAACTCGAACACTCAGTCCTTACAACATGGGAGTAGGTGGTTTGATTTTTTTTCTTTTTCTACTCAACTGAGCGTGGGGAGAGATGTACTTTTTGAAATAAATAATTTGGTCAAGAAATTAAAGGACATTGCTACTGAAGCTGGAATCTGAGACCTGATGTCTGCCCTGTTCATATTACTGCTCAGCTCTGTGCACAACTGTGCGCAATATGGCCATTTGCTCTTTTAAAGAAAAAGTTCAAATTCGGTTGTCCTCGAGCAAGGAAAATATTCAGTAGCTTCAGCAGGGGTTCTGCTGAGCCTCAAAGGTTTGCTCAGGGAGCTTGCTTTCCATGGCTTACTCAGCCATCTAATCCTGCTAAACCCGTTCCCGGCAGAGCTCCGTAGGCACAACTGCATCAGCCCCTCCTGCCCTCCCTTTCATGGGCATCTTCTCCAGGTGTGAGTCCTGCCAGCGAGGCTGAAAGAAGCTCAGCTGTAGAACTGGTGCGTGCTACTAGATAAAAGGAGGAAATCTAGTCTCATTTGCAACAATATCAAGTATAAAAAGATAATGGGATCCCTGTTCTTCAAATCTAAATCCAGCAGTATACAGCAGGCATTCTCATGACTGTACCCAACAAGACTACATAGGAAACTAACGCTCTGCCTGTGGCCCTGTTTCCTGATTTAAGAAGTGATGGCTTATGTGACATTAGTAGCTGTACACAGGTAAGCTGACAACTGAAAAATAGAGCTATTGGAATGGGATGTTTTGCCTAGAAACAAAAAAACCACTTCTGATCTCAGGGTTAACTTAAGAAACACTCTTGCAATCTGTAATTCCAAAACACCCTGCAAAGAGCGATCCAGCAAGCTGCTTTTTCTTTTCTAGTCTGTGATGCTTTGAAAAAAGAGGGGAGCTAAATGCTGAAGTGATTCATCCCTGCCTTTGGGAGCACGCGGGCAACCTACTGTAGCCCTCTGGCACCCTGCTGCTCCTTCAGCTCACAAATGACAGTAAGTGGTGAAGCGCCTGCCAGCTGCAGCCATTTGCATAGTGCCAGATATCCCAGCATCACACCACGAGATCGCACAGGGAACTTCATTTATACTCTACTATATACTCATTTATACTCTATTTATACTTCATTTATACTCTACTATATTTTACCTTCATTTATACTCTACTAAGGATTTTTAAAAGCCTTGGCTTCCTGTCTCATGAAGGCACTGGAGCAAGCGATCTACGCTGCAAGCAAAGGGAACTCCACTTAAATGACCCCCACAATGTTTTTTTCCCCAATCTTTCATTTACTCTGTAGCCTTTTAGTTTTATAGGCCAGTCATGTACCTGCAGTAAGTGATAGAGATGCTTTACAGTCAGATTTCAACCTGCAGTAGTCAGTGATTATTGGATATTGTTCCTCCTGCAGCCTTGGACATGGCTTTGGGGTTGAATTTGGGGTAAAAATGTCCCTATTGAGCCAACAGTTATACTAACCACAGCACAAGCTCCCAAACTGAATTCAGCTTCAAGTTCTGTCTATCTTACTACTGACAACAGAAATGCCAGCTTATGCACAGACTAAGAAGGTTGTGTTCCTAGAAAGAATAGTCATCTGTTCATTCATCGTATATCATGAAGATACAATGCGCACTTTTTTCTTCCTTTGTGTTTTAACTGCTAGTCCTTCACAGCAAAGATCACCTCTTCCATCTGTATACAGCCCGCGGCAATAGGACCTTGTTCATAAATCTTAATGTGCTATGTAGAAACTTGTTATTTTTGATGATGCACTAGAGATTTGAATCTGGAGGGAAAAAAAGCACTGTTTAGAGAAGTATTATAGACAAGTAGAGTTCTCCTTTAGAGCAGTTCTTAAGGCACGAAGAAAGATTAGGCTGCTCTGAAGCACTGAGCAGGACAACAGCCTGTTCACCACGTGCTTTATCCTGTTATGTGAGAAATACCGCTTATTTCAGTGGAACAAATGCGGAGTGAGGTACTACCCAGTCAAACTGAAAACTGTATCTGCTGCTCGTTTTGGTAGAGTTTGAATTCACATGTGACTGATCTCAGTGCAGACATGTACTCTTTCTCTAAAAAGAGAGGTCTTGCCCCTTGTCTGGATTGTTTGACCATTTTGATATTAGAGCCTGGACATTGAGGTTTTGAGAATCTTGTTCTCACAGAGTCAAACTGTCTTCCTTCCCACACTAAGCACAGCTTTTGGGGAAAAAATTATCTGGATCTCTATTTCAGGCAAAAATAAATTGGCCAAGCTTTAATCACGTAGTTTCAAGTTGCTTTTATGTGACAGCATTTGATCATGGTCTTAGAAGTGCTGCTGCTAATGTGCTCCCAGGAAATCACACGAGGAATGCAGACACTGTTGCAGTATTCCTTTTTAATTTAAGGTTATCAGCATTTTAAAACTCAAAACACCACTCAGAGAGCCTTTTTGCAGTGTTTATCTAGGTCTATGTTTTGGAACACACCTTTACCTAGGAAGAGAAATCAGCAAATAAGTCCTTTTATCCTATTTCCTTTATTTTCTTCTTCCCACATGACTCCAAAACAGGAGAATATGGGGCTCTTGAGACCATAACGAACACTCATACATTGATGGTACTGAGCTCTGTCAATCAGTTCCTGTTTCAGACCGATTCAAGCATTTCCAGTAAGGCTGCTCTATCATGAAGCTTTTCAGTGGGGAATAGCAGTAACAAGCCAATATACATAAAGGCCCAACGGATGGCATCAGTAACAGGTTAAACTGTCTGGATTATCTGATATGCAGCAGCCAGTGCACCGCTGTTCCCTGTGAGCCACACTCCCCGTAGATACCTGCTGTGTGCTCGCTCACACATACTACTTGGGCTGAAAACTTTTGCCTGAGAAACACTCCCGTTTCCAGCTGAGTCATTTCCTTCCCTGCTGACCTGCTTTTTTTGGAGGATGGCATAGCTGCAGTCTGATCCCAAAGGACAGAATGGTGAAGAGAAATGAAAATATTGTCACTCAGACAATACCTGAATACCTGCTCCCAGCGGTTCCTCCAGTATCTTAAACTATCCTGAAAGTTCACTTGGACAAGCCTGCACACATTCAGCCACAGCACTGAGAAAACATTTGCATGTCTATGTTCAACCGTCTATACATTCAAATACTTTAAAAATTTAGTGTTCACTTTGAATAGATTGTATTATCAGTAAACCCTCCTCTTCCCCAATTTCATATTTTTATATTTAAAAATAGTTTTCCTTTATTTATCATTAAATTCAACTCCCAGTAAGAGTCTGCATAAGGGAATATAACAAGTCTTCAGAGCCTACGACAATTAGCACACCCTCGTCATGCTCCAGTAATTATCTCCCCCGAGACTTCAGTTGGGATGCCACACTGCTCTCATCACGGCAGCGTTCCCATGGGAGAAATTAAGAGGCAAAGCACCAAGATTACTCAGATGCCGCATTCACCATTGATCTCCCAGTCTCTTTGCATTTGACTCTAGCCAATAAATCGCTCACCAGCAGCCAAAACCAGTACAGCTGTGTTTGTTCCAGGCCATCGATGGCGGGTCAGAATGGATTAGCATGAAATTTGTTCTTCGTTTACAGGGAAGAAAAATTATTTAGTGAAGAATTCAGTATTGCTCAGAGGCGACAAACACTAAACTGCTGAGGAAGCATCAGGGAGAAGAGTGTTTGGGTGGGGTTTTTGCGCATGGTACTTTTGTTCCTTTTTCTTCTCTCCTTTGCTACCTCCTCCACAATTTACCCAAGAACAGTTTTCATTCTCCACTTGATGCCACTTCTCTACCTGCAGGACTCCTTTGCTGTGTTAACTTTCTAGTCCCAGAAAATGCTTGACTCGTTTCCCAGGTCCCTAACACCCTTTTTATCTTCAGGTGGCACAAAGACATCTGTAGGCCACATTAAAGTTCTTCAATCCATCCTACCAAAAAAATGATGTAAGTTTTCTAATCTGAACATTCAGTATCCCAGTTCTGAGCTACACTAAGCCTCTCCACACTATAATCCCAGAAATCACTGATGGACACTTCAGAAAACTGTAAAAACAATTGATACAACTCCAACGTTACCCACCCCACGTAGTGTAATGCATGGAGAAAGGAAAACAGCCCTCTCGAAATCTCAGCAGCTGCTATCAGTTGTAGATATTTCAAAGAACTGTGTGTAGCTGGGTTTCTCTAAATTAAACAAGGAAATTTGGGAGCTATGTTTTTACCCAGGATTACCTAGTGATGTATTACAACCCCTTGCTTGATTTGTACTGAATGGGCATCAGTCATAGCCAAATTTCACGACTGTACGCTTGATAAATCATGACTAACACTACATTGTATTGCAGTAACCAACTGTTTATTTCACAGTTGCCAGCGTTATGCAACTCTTTTGAAATATTCAGAAAAACAGATGTGTGGTACACAAAATCCAGGATAGCCATGTCCCCTCCTACATCAAGCTCCACGCAGTAACTTCTGATCTCAGATCTTACAGAAAGCATCTGCAAAGCCCACTGAAGTTGACAGGAGCATTTCTGCTTGCCTTTTGATAAGGGAGATGATTTAAATACCCTATTTATTGGAAAGGTACTTGAACACAGTCCCAACACACTATCCCATTTGATGCCTCTCAATATTTAAACAATTTAAGAGTATAAGGAATTAACATTTCCAAGTTGTAGGTAGTTTATAAGAAATCCTATTCAATAGAGAAGATAGTTTCCTCTTCTGTTATTTGTTTTCCTTAAAACAGTTGCATAGGAGAAAAATCCATGTTCCTTCACAATATGTACTTACTGCCCTACTGATCAACATATGACTTACAAAACCGATTTCCATTTATTGTCAATATTTTAAATTTTTTTCAATTTGTTCCTTTCTTTTCTTTGGTTTGTACATTCATAAAAGCCCCATACCTTATACCTACCTCCTGAACCTGCTGAGGTTCATAATCCTAAACAAGGATTGGACAGAGCTTTACCTAGAAAGGAACAGAATATCCATGCCTCTGCGCATGTGCATTAGTGTTACGAAGTATACAGTAAAAAGTCAATGCCACAGATTCAGTTTAAGAACATGTGCACAGAGGTATGGAGGTGTGGATACTCTCATCCTTTCTACTCCCACAGAGTACCATTGCACAACCCACAAGCAGGAGGTCCCTAGCAGTTACTCTCGTGGTCTGGGAAATACAGTAGCCTGCAGCTTTAGTTTTCAGTTGTCCTTAGAGATAAAAAACTGCAACAGTTCCAATTATTTACTCATACAATCTCTTTCCCCACTACCTATGATTTAGGCTTAAATTCCTGTATGTTTTGGGAAGTTGTATGAAGATCCAAGTTCAAAATGGGAACAAGTATGGACTGAATAAAATCTCAGAGGAGAAAACAGTCCATAAAGCTTGTGTTTCTAACCTCCGGTGGGTCTGAGCGGGATAGGAACACAGGACTGCCAGTTCACCTGCGATACCAGTTTAATATGGACAAGCCGATCTGAAACCCAGCTGCGCGTACAGCAGGGGCATTGGAGACTGGACAGTGGATGCAAAATCAGCTGCAGGGATGTCCAGCCTTTGCACTAGAGCAACAAAACCCAAGAGATGAGAGTATTTTATAGCGGATGGAGAGGAAAGCTCGGGTGCTTGCCTGCCGATTGGCATTTCTACCCCAACCCATGGCTGGGCTCACGCGCTGGCTCAGGGAGACGTGGGCTTGGACTGGAAGTTGCGGTGTGGCTGGATTAGTGAGGAAGACGTTCTTCACAGCGGCATTTTGAAGCGGTTATGAGGTGAACAAGTGCTTTCAACACGCACAGAGGAGCTGTGATTTCTGTCTGCTTGTTGGGATCCTGCCTGGTACAGCGCAAAGACAAGAAATGACAATAACACAACTGTACAAAGAGCAGAGACGGGACCGCGAGGGTTTGCAGTCGGTGCACACCTG
>NW_010141304.1:0-26093 GCF_000699245.1 Pterocles gutturalis | reverse complement strand
GAGGGGCAGCTGGGGCTGGGGAGAGCTGCGCGGAGGCTCGGGCTCGGGGGCGCAGCATCGCAAAGCATCCCGGGGGGACCCCGCCCTGGGGCCGGCCGTGTACAGAACTGGGGCTCTCTGGAAAGGAACGAGCCCCACTTACACGTTTATTTTTTTTTCCCGAGACCCCAATTTCCTAAATCCCGGTTCGATTTAAAAATAACTCCTTGAAGGATTTCAGCACTATTATTTCTGAGCTCCCACTCATACGGCTTTCTGCTTGGGTCTGTGTGCACAGGCACATGCACAAGAGCATCAGTGTTGGAAATGGCTACCTCTCCTGAAATTAATCTTTTGTGAGAAAGTGCTGTAAGGTCAGAGCAAAGCAAACCTTGACTCATATATTCCTGCACTTCCTCACAGATACAGCTGCACTGATGTTAAAAAGTAGACTTCAGATTTTGGTTGTATCTGAGAAGAAATTTGTACCCTGCAGTTGCATTTGGCTTGTGGTATCTGGCATTTTGAAATAGATCCTTGATCTTAGAGCAGCTCTGTGCAGAATTTTTACTGCAATGAACAGATTGTGCTAAGCTTCATATCAATAGATATGTCTTCAGCGACTTTCAAATGATAAGCAGTTTATGGTCAAATTCTTATAAATGGAGTAATATTAGGAAAAAGCCCAATAACGTGTTCAGCATCACATGGTTGAATACTCACATAAAACACTCAGTTGTTACGGCTAGAATTCGAGACGCAACTAACTTTAATAAAGCATCATTCCGCATGTCTGCAGCAGCATTGCACGCAATGTGGGAGAAGGTAAGTTTCCTTAAAGAGCACTAGTTTAAAAGTGGATTGACCAAAATCTCAAATATAATCTTCCAGGTGCTCTGAGGAGTTAAATCAGCATAATCTAGTGAAGCTGTGTCAGTTCACCTTGGTTGAAGGCCAAACAGGTTTGTTCTTTCACTCATCACAGGGCAGAAACAGATCATAATGCTGAGAGGTGAAATATGACAGTTATAGAACGCAGGATACAGCAAAAAAAGAAAAAAAAACCTCTAAGGATAAAAAAATGTGTTAGAATAGAAAAAAAGATGAAAGTAGAAGGTGAAAGGAAGAGGACAAAGAAAAGACTTCATAGAATATTGCTGTATTCTTTAAAAAATGAATCAGGAATCAGTACAGCAAGGAAATGTCGTCGCACTGGAGCTTCTCAAATACCTGTGCAGCACGAAAAGACTCTTACAGAATTCAGGTCGAATTCATCTTATGGGTCAAGATAATTTTAATACACAGTTAATTAAATTTATTTATTCAGCCTTCTCTCAAAAAAGAAACCCAGGGCTCTTTCAATGAGCTTAGCATCTACAGAATTAAACTTTAAAACCAATACAGAGTCCACAGAGCAACCTTCCAGATTTCTCATGTTTACTCTGAAAGTACAATTTGATGTCATAAAAATAAAGCTATGATTAACACATTAAATGTGTTTGTGCCACATATTTGGGGAAAAAAAAAAAAAAGAGCAGCAGCAAAAGTCTGTGATTTCTGGCTGAAGGAATTTTCTTGTTGTGGGGGAGGGTGATTGGGTAGAAATTTTGACCCTGGTCCTGCAATTGGATCCATCAAGCCTGACTTCTGTGCTCTTGCAGTGCTTGCTGGAGTCAGCAGAACTATGTGCGAAGTGCAGGGATCTGTCCGTGCGGAACTAACTGGGGATTTGGGACCTTCCAGTTCCCTGCTGGGGAGGAAGGATGAGTTCACCTCCATCTAAATTCTAAAAGAGGAGCAAAGGACTTCCATAACAGAAATTTGCATTTATTTTTAGACCTACTCTTCTCTCACTCAGTCCCATAGAGATCATGCTAAACACAGAGTGCCTGCCTTTCTTCAACTATACATGCCTACCTGCTAACACCAGGCCACCACTGCTGAAAATCAGTGTACCCCATATTTATCTAGTGAGAAAAATCTCACACATAGTTTGTAGTCACTGTCCGTTAGCTGCTGCTGCCATTTCTAGCACAGGTTTGAGTCGGTTTAAATGCTGTATCCCAAATATGACCTCTGTCGGTGTCATGTCCCTCACTGTGGAGCACAGTGGTTGTTTTGTCCCCCTCCAAAGCCACCTTATTTCTCAGCACCCTCTAAGTACATAGGACAGAAGGGGTCGGTGCACATGTGCAGCTCCATGCAACTGGACAACGTTCTCAATGCCCCTCTCCATCTAGAGCTCCATCTCCTGATTGCTGGCCAGGCTGCACAGGCACTCAACTACCTGAGCTGCCAGGTACATCCCGTACCACCTACTCATGCTCAACACCACATTTCTCCAGCCCTCAGGAATAAGATCAGTGAGATCAGTCACAGATCAACAACAACTGGCAGGATCTGAGACAGCTGTGTTGGCAAGCAAGAGAAAGTTCCTGCATTCCATAATGGACACCTGCTTTTAGCTGTGCTATTCCAGGCCAGGTGATCCGCAGGCACACCATCAGCATACCGCTCGGCTACTGTGGATGGTGACCGTTGCCCTCTAGATTGTTTTGTGTTCCAGCAGGTGTGGGCTGAGAAGAGCTTTTGGCTTGAGCCCTTTCAGGGAGATAGGCAAAACTGATGGGACCCTGCATGGACTGACTTGTCCAGCTGTGCCAGGGCACTTCTTGGTACACTCACAAGCAGAACTTGAAGAATATGTGGAAATACAAAATAGAGATGAAGGACTTATGGCATTCTCATCACTCTGGAGTTTAGACAGCTCCTGAGCAAAGCCTTTTGGGACCTCCATTCTGGACTGCAAAATTTCAGAGCTTATGCACCTCATCCTTTGTTAGATATGGCTGTAAATCAGTTTGTGAATACAATACCTGGAACCATGTTGATCTTGAAAGTTGAACTTGAACAAGAAAGTTCATGGCAGCCCATAGTTGCCTGGATGCTCTAGGGGAACCTGCAGCCTGAGTGGTGTTCCCAGGACCCACCCTCAAAACAAGAGGGGACCACAGGAGGGGTTCCACCACAGCTCTCCCATACAGTGAGGGTGCAGCGGGGAGAAGCTGTGATTGTTAAAGTCTTTAAAACTGATAGGACCACACACCTCTGTCAAGACTTCAGAATGGTGCCATTTTCTTTAGGGACATTAACCTAGTAGTTGTTAGGACTCCTGATGGGGAGACAGTGCTCTTTGCATCCCATCAGGTGGGGAAGGGAACTGAATTTGCTGCCTGCAGGATCTCTTAGAGGTCCATGTAAAAATGGGCAGAGGTCACTATTTACATTTTTTCTGTTCTGGGATGCTCTGGTTCAAGCAGGGTGCTCCAAATATGCCTGGAGGACTGGATTGTACAGGTGAACCAAGCAGAGGAAGTCTAATCTGCAGACTGGAGTGAGTGTGGTGGGTTAACCTTGGCTGGACGCCAGGTGCCCACCAGGCCCCTCTATCCCTCCCCCTTTCAGCAAAATAAGTTTGGGAGAATAAGATGAAAAACTCGTGGGTTAAGATAAAAGCAGTTTAATTAAAGCAAAAGCCAAGGCCATGCGTGGAAGCAAAAGGAAAAAAGAGATGTTATTCTCTACTTCCCATCAGCAAGTGATGTCCAGACACTTCCCGGGAAGTTGGGCTTCAATGTGCGTAGCAGTTGCTCTCAGAGACAAATGTCCTAACAACGAATGCCCCCCTCCTCCTCCCTTGCCTTAGCTTTTATTGCTGAGCTGATGTCATATGGTATGGAATATCCCCTTGGTCAGTTTGGGTCAGCTGTCCTGGCTCTGTCCCCTCCCAAGATCCTGCCCACCCCTGGGGCCTGGAGCCTACTGGAGGGGGTGTTGGGGAGACAGCCTTGATGCTGTGTGAGCACTGCTCAGCAGTAGCCAGAACACTGGTGTTATCAACACCTTTCTAGCTACCAGTGCAACACACAGCACTGTGAGGGCTGCTATAGGGGAAATTAACTCCATCTCAGTCAGACCCAATAAAATGAGCTAGTCTAAGGAATCAGAAAGAACTACGACATTACAGTCACTTTCATGGATCATACACTCGAGCACTTCTGAAGTTTCCCAAGCAATTGAGGGAAAATACATCAAGAATAAATCAAGTGTTTTCTAATGATGCTGAACATCCAGGAGCAATCTTGACCTTCCAGAAACATCTTGTGCATTCACAATGCACACTGGTTTCAGCAAGTCTGAAAATCAGCCTTCTTGTTGGGGAAACCTAATATGGATTTAGATCCTTGAGCTTAATAGCTTTGCTATTAAATAATTCATAGCTCTGCTATTAAACTGCATAGCAAAGGGCTAATTTTGAGGGAGAAAAAGGCAACGAATGAAGAAGTTAAATATCTTCAGTGATACTGAGCTGTGTGTCAGTACCAAGGTCTTGCTCACACTTGCTTATTATGCAGTGTTAAAAGATTCGTGGTGATTAAAAGGCTGGAATCTCTTAGAAGTGTTGTCTGTTGTCCGTGGTTGTTTTATGAAGACAATGGGTATATTTCCTCATAACGTGGAGGTGATAAGTCATCACAGGCATAGTCTTCCAGCAGTTCTTCTGGCTCATCAGAACTATCCTCTGACCTGAAAATAGGAAGAGGAGCAGGTGCGAAAAGAATTCAGCAAACACAAAGCATGCAAGTAACCTCAATGCTGCATCCTGTCAGCCTCTAATAGGCAACGCACTTCCTGACTTATTGAGAAAATGCTACAAAATGAAGTTTTACTGCAATTAAAGCATTTGCCGTGTTTGTTTCATGAAGTGTGAAAGTGTCAGGAGGTGACCTTTGTTTTTATGCTGCCTATGCCTGTCATATACATTGCTGAAGATGATGGGTCAGTCAGCAGTTTTTCAAACTGACTTTGATAAATGAACTAAAAGTGACTTGTGTTCTACGAAGGAAATAATTATGAGTAATTCTTATGATTAGAACATTTTTTCTTTGAGGAAAGAACTGTATATAATTATTTTATGTCTGATTAAAGCAGTTTTATACTGCTCTGCAACATCAGTGATCTTTTTTTATGCCCCAAAACCAGGAAAAGAGTAAGGGCTGGAAGGCTGCTACAGTGGGAGAGGAGCACATGCAGCCAGGCGCAACCAGGAGGGAGAGCATCTGGTAAAAAACTGACTCTTACATTGCTATAAAAATGCTGTTTGTGTGCTGACTCGTGTTGTGATTGTGTCCGAGTGGAAGCCTCTGGCTGTACATATAACAACCTTCTGGTCAACAGTGTAAAGGTAGTAAGATAAGCATTAAAAAAAAAAACAAAAAACAAACAAACAAAAAACCATGTGCAGAAGCATATATATTAGTATTTTCAAAAATAACAAGAGATTTAGTAGACTGAAAATTGAAAGGGATTAATAAATTAATATATTCTGGATAAAAATGCTTTTCAGAGAAAGTATGCATCCATAGTCTTTACTCAAGAAATACTCCTAACAAAGGAAAAAAATAATGCCTGAAGAAGGATAACACCATGGACTTGCTTTTGTTTCCTTTGAAACCGTACATACCACTTAAAACACTCAGAAGCCTGTGTCCAAACCCACTAAGACATTTCAGAAGATGTACCTCTGATTCCTGGTATTCTCTGCAGGATAAGTAGCATAGTCCTCATCTCCAGTAAAAGCTGGGTTATCCAAGGGGTAGGCAGGGCAGAAGAAAGCAGACCCTGGGGT
Organism: Pterocles gutturalis; assembly: GCF_000699245.1. Classification (NCBI taxonomy): domain Eukaryota; kingdom Metazoa; phylum Chordata; class Aves; order Pterocliformes; family Pteroclidae; genus Pterocles; species Pterocles gutturalis. Next base: position 20,425 of record NW_010141304.1, on the reverse strand, counting down.
GGGAATTGGTGAAGTGCTGGAGGAAGCAGCACTGCAGCAGCTGAGCACAGGGTGGAGGCAGCCAGGACCCACAGCAATGCCTTCCTGGGCTGGGTACGGCGGGGGGATGTACTGTACCACTGTGGCACCATGGAAAGTTATAGGCTGGTTAATACCGGTGAAGACAAAGGACTGTCCACTTGCAGTCTGGTCAAGGTCTGACGTATTTTCTTCTCTTTCTTTACAGGGCTTGCATGTAAGCATGTTAAATTTACAAACAGCAATCAGAATAAAAGTCACCCCAACAGACAGCAGAATGGGCCCTAGTAACTGAGTCCACTCCAGGTGAGTAACGCCATCGTATTTTATCCATCCCATCACGGTAAAAGTGATCCCCACCAGTCCCAAAAACACACCTGAAAAGAGCAAAGTGGCACCTGCTTTATCCCCATCTGACACCAGGACGTCGGATCTGTTTGGCTGATAAGGGGTGACAGAAAAGACATTCAAGGAGAAATCTTCAACATTGTTGTTGTTCTGCTCCATTGCTGAGTATAACTTATCTTCTGCCTCAAGAGAAAGGGGGCTTGTAACAGGCTCGGTGGGGCATGTAAAGTCGAAGGTTCAGGTTAGTTATACAAGAACTTTGTGGGTGTATGTTTAACAGAGTTCATCATGTGAAAGAATAAACTTTGCTTAGAAGAATAAAGGTCTGGGAAGTGAAGCCTGAAGCGATCACTAAAGACTTCTTGAATTACCACCATTGCTTCCGAAATGGCTTCACCCTTGCATGGCTGCATTTGTTTATTCTCTTCTTTAATTTGGCACCCCCTGAGACTTCCTCGATGTGCCCATGCCAGATGGGAGTGAAAGGAAGCCGCAGCCGCCGCAATCTTCCCTAGGCCCCCTGCCAGCTGATGCATCCAACATATGGACAGCATACGTTTAGTCAACAGCAGTGCAGTGACTCTCGCTCTCCCTGGGCCACCACTCCAGCAACCCAGATCTGCAGGAAAATGCAGGGCCATTGCTGGGACTGCCTTTTGGTGCTCTGAAGCACGACATTTATAGCCAAGTCTGGACCTCCACTGCAGCTTGTTCTGCAGTCCAGAGCTTCTGTGGTTTAAAAAATATCAAAGTAGGCTTTCTGATATTTTGATGAGGGGGAGCAGTGTGTGGGTGGGAGGGTAAGCGGCAACAGGGTGGTGAGTGCTCAACAGCCTGGGAGAGCTGCTGGTCGTGGGAGAAGTTATTTCAAGTCAGCCAAAGCCTTCCAGCTGTTTGAAGGTAGCGTAATTGCTCTGTAATCTCCCCTTAATTGTGGACATTTTTTGTCGTGGGATCTCCACTCCTTCCTCAAAGTTTATGCTGAATAAAGCCCACATACCCTGAATAGAGCATCACTAGAAGAATGAGAAAGCATCTCCTGTAGTTTTAAACCTTGTAAAGCAAGGCATTTACCCTGTACTCAGAAGTACCTAGAATATTTTTTTTACATCGCAATCAATTGTTCTGCTGAACATATGTCCCATAAATTAAGCAGACAGATTAATTGAATGTTGAGTTTTTCTATTTCCTAGCAGTTTCAGACCAATGTAACTGCGGTCGGAGGGTTCTGGTAGAACATCTTTGTATAATTCCTTAAGGAGGAAGAATCTCCAACTACTCAGTCTGTTTTGACTAGCATGGGGAGTACACACAGGACAGATATTAATCCTCAGGTGGTAGAACATATATAATGCTATTTCCTGCTAGCAGCAGCTCTGGGGAAGCAAGCTTATCCCAAGATTTGTAAGATAAAAATAGCTCTAGAACTAGAAATCTCACCTTTTAGACTGCTTCTTTGAAATCAATGAAGGTGCCTTTAGTCTATGGTTTATTCATATTCATTCAGTGTGACAACAGCTCACTTCTGAAAGGGACTGTTCACTGAATTTGTCACCTTCAGAGCTGATGCTGAATGCAGTTGCAGATGTGTCTTTCTCATTTGTTAGCAGATAGACCTTGAGGAATATTAGTGGAATATTTAAAGGAGCTGGACTCCTTTAAAAAACATCTGGGAACTTCCCAAAGTCAGTATTAAGCCTCTTCTGTTACCAAGGGTGCCAAGAAATTTTCTGACAAAAAAGATCAGCCCTTCCCCCAGCACAAAGTTTAGTCAGGACTTTTTGCACCACTTGAGCAAAGTGTTAGGGCTTGCAATGCAGTGGCTTCATATGATGACAACTAAATTATAAAGTGCTGAAATACTAGGTAAGCTGTCCTTGTATTGGTAATTATAGCCAAAACCTAAGTCACCTTTAACCTTATATTTTGTAAAATTCATGGAATTAACTTCTGTTACTGCTTTCTGCAGGTCAGCTTTTTCCATATCATGAATCACTCTTCCTGCTGTTTGCTGAATCTTCCAGCCTTTCCAATATCCTTTTAAAAGCAGCATTATGTCATAATAGCTAACTAATGGTATACACAGATGTAGTGTCACCTTCCTCCTCACATTCATTCAAGAACTCTGTAACTGCTATGTGCAACAGGATTGTGCTGGAGCACTTCCTTGGTCCTACACAATGGTCCTTAGATGCTGGCTGGAGTCAGAATTTTCCAGGTCAGGTGTTGCATCACCCCATGGCTGACACTCTTGGTCTCTGGCCTAGGATGTGACTTCATGGTTGCTGAGCAAGTGCACAGCAGAGCTGGAGAATACAGATAGTTTCTTCCAAAGCTACTTGTCACTTGAACTTCGAAAATGGGATGGAAAACACTTTCGGTTTGGTGCAGTAGGATCTAAATTAAAATTACACCTTTCCCTGTGAATGGTCTCCTCTTTGTAAAACGTAATTTCCTCTAAGCTTCCCCACATTTCTCCCATTATTTTCCCAGACAGTGGCAATGCTGCATTCAGGAAGCTGTCAAGGTCTTAGGAGATTACCGGATCACATTGATTTTTTAAGGCCGATACTTTCCCTCACCAAGTAAGTGCATGTCCTGGGAACTCACTTAAAGATCCTGATTTATCAAATGCATTCCTTTTTCCCTGGAATAACTCCTAAGCAAATGAAAACAGTTTGGTGAAACCTAAGGAATTGGTGAGGTTTTCAGAATGGGTGCCTTTTCCAGATCTCACGGCAGTTTTGTTCCCATTTGCTTCAGGGACCTTACCTCTAAACACGAGTACTGCTTTGCTTTCTGTTCCTCCACACGATTTTCCGTCACCAAGGCAGACTTCCCCTGCAGTGTGTGCTGCTGGAAGCAGGTGATCTGCAGTGCTCTGCACCTCCTCAGTTCTAGAACCTGTTTCAAGGGTCATCCTAGTAAACCCTGACAGGCCTTTACTTAATTCTTTTCCCCTCTGCTTCTGCTATTAATTTTTACACAGTTCGCATTATCAGACCGTTGTGGTGAGGATTTGTTTTCTTACATGCTTATAATATCAGGGACTTAGTCACAGAACATGCAAAAGATGTCGTATAAAAGAAAATTATGCTACAGTATTGCACGCTGACTGGCTTTGAGAAGAACAGGTACAAAGTACCACTCCATAACGAAACATTAAATTGTAAGGAGATTAAGGAGCCAATGACTTGACTAAGAGAGACTTTTTCCTAGAGAAAGGCAACTGTATATGGCATCTTCTGTGGAAAACATGAATCATGTGTGTACGAGCAGTACCTGAAGAACCATGACAAGTGGGCTTTGCACCCCGGGAGCCTGTACTCCTGCATGGCAAGGAGCACGTTCAGCCAGTTGCTCACAACCGCATCCACCTGCAAGGTGCTCTTATATGCTCCCAGGGAATGTTGTCTCATCAGCAGGCACACCAAACTGAAGGTATTTCCATACCTAATTATCCAGATACACAGATTTGTGACAGAGGGAGGAACACAGATCTAAATAAAGGCTGACATGTTCCCTGCAGAAATGTAGAGGTATTGACAAAAGTGTCTGCCTGGACACAGAAATGCCCCATGAGCCATGACTCTGAAGAGGAAGGATGGAAAAGGGATAGACGGATACAGCGCTACCAGCCACAAAAGGCACCGATGGGATGGGTGTAATCCAGCCAGTGCTGCCATCCTAAAAAGAGCATCATTGCAGAGATCTGTGCAATCTTGGTTTTTCAGGTGAGTTATCTTTACATTTTCTTAGCTGTTGGTGACGCAGGAAGAAAGACTTCTAAAGAAAAGGAATTAATTTATATTTTTGTAAATCCTTTTCATATCCAAAGGATTGTAGTGTTGCAATTAGAAGCAGAGCAATGTCAGTGCAGGCAGCAAGGAAGAGAGACCTTAACTTCCCTTACAGAGGATAAGCAATCCTTACCTCCCACTTTGCCTGTTTAAGTAAGCGTGAATCAGTAACCAACTTGATTTGCTCCGTTGCATTTGTATGTCAAGCACTTAAGCTAACCTTAGGGCAGAAAGGAGGTTATAGCACCATTAGTGTGACACTAAAGTATCTCACTTCCTCAATAAAAATGCTATTCCATATTATTTTAAGCTACTTTTATAGCTTTACAAGGTGTTGCTTCCTTTCTGATACAGACATTTCACCCCTACGCCTCACATCAAAAATTCCTCCTACTAATGCTGTTCACCCAGTGGTAGCCTTCAGTGGCGGAGGCAGATCATCTAGCCTCTTACTCACATTTCTGACCTTCCTGAAATAGATTTCAACAACAAATACTGTTGTCCTGGCTATGTTAGCTCTCTCAGTGCTGAGCAGGTTATGGAGATGCACCCAGCACATCCACTGGCTTTTCAAGGAATGACTGATTCTCCATGTCAAAAATAGAAGGTGCTAATACAGCTGTACATTGAACTATTTCCTAAGCATCTTCTCAAGATGATAGAGAGATAAATTCTGTTTTCAGTCTTCTTTTTCAGACATAAGTAGCACCTAGCCTTCCCAGGAAATTCAGGTGGTGGCTCCAAAGAGTCAGGTCAGCAGCTTTCTAAAGCATGCTTGCAATGAAGACTGCTTTTTTAGAAATAAAGTGATCCACACTGTGGTAGAAGATCAAAACACAATAACCTTGAGGGAAGGCAAGAAGAGTTTCATGTTCCCATTCATGAGGACTCAGCTCAGAGTCACCTTGCCCTATGTGATTTGCCTGGTCTCTTAAGTACATCTTGGGAACAACCGATTGAGAAAACTGCAGGCAGCACAAAAGATTAATACCTTTACAGTTCTTTATCAGACATGACTGTATTTTTTTTTAAGATGGTGACATGTTTCAAGATTTATTTGTTTAGAGTAAATGCTTTTTAATGTTTAACCTTTTCAGCAAATGAGTGTTCATTTGTAATTCAAACAACAGAACAAACCCCACATGGGTCTTTGTTTGCATGGGATCTTTTAGGTAAAATACCCCAGCTTCTGTACTTGCTACATAATAGCATGACAAATCCAAAGAGAAAGACAAATTTCGTCGACATGTGCGAGGCTTTGTCAGCACGAACCATGCAGAGCAGGGGGCACCCCTGTTAGAAATCAGGTTAGAAACAAAAAACTTTAGAAAAAAAATAACTTAAAATATGGTAAAGTATAGCTTGGATTACAGAAGGCATGCCAGGAACAGCACCCTTGAAAAACTCACTAGGTAAAAAAGCACTTGGGAGAAAAGAAGACAAAATGCCTCCTGTCTTTTGTAGATCCACTTTTTTCATAGAGGCATTCTGCAGGGCTGAATCATGCCAGTTTGATCAGCTCCCACATGCTAAATCCCTCTCTGTGCTGTGTTTGCTCTTTACTGTGCATGCGTAAGCCCTTCAAATCTATTGCTGGCTAAATATATCTCCCTCACTGGCTGTTTGGTTTTGTGTGGCTGCACAAAGAGCTGCCCTATCACAGCCGAGGGAACAACGCAGAGGTGGAAATAAATAGCCAAATGCAAGAGCTCCTCAACTTCTCTCTCAAGAACTCTGCAGGGGAGAGGCATGTTCATAGAAAGATGACAAGAGGCAATCACCTTTCCCTAGTCACAAGAGGGAACTTGAGTGCTTAATTCAAAGTCCAGCATTCTGTTACAAGCAGCTCCCTGAAATTCGGCATGGCAGAAGACAAGCTGAGGTGTAGCTGAGGTCCCAGAGCATGCAGGTGGTTCAGAGACTCAGCTGAACAAGCCAAGAGATCGTTCTTGCAAGACGTTTTAATCCAGCTCACCATGCTGAACCAAGCCCAAACAGTATCTCTGACACCTTCTGTTTCTCGGCACAGAATCAAGTCTGTTTTTCTCAAACACGGTTCAGAGCAAGTTGTAAAGTGTCAAAGGTCAGCCTCAACTTGGCTCCTGCTAATTGTCCTCACCTACTACAAGCAAATCCTTCAGTTTGGGAACAGGTGAAAACACTCATAAAATAGAACTAGAACCTGTTGTCACTCCATCCTGAAGGCAGGCAGCTACTGCTAACTTAGGGGCTGTACAGGGACCGGGGAGCTACCAGGGCTGTATTTCTGAAGGGTCTGTCAAGTGCTGTGTCAGTTAAAAACATCTGCTGCATGCATTTCCATGAAACTGCTTCTCTTGCATTTGCTGATAAGCAACATCTGCACCTGGAAGATACCACTGCTGAGTGGCATACGCTCTTACAAAATAAACACTCCTTGTATAAACCATGAATGATGATACACAACACTAGTATAGCCCCCCTGAAATCAGTCATCGCCACCGTTCAACTGTTAGCTTATTAACTATCCTCTGTGTTGCTTTAGGGCTCTTAACTGCTGGCTAAAACCATTTTTCATTGGGATTACACTTACATAAGGACCAGAGAGGGTCTAAAATAAGCTATGGAGTGTTTGTTACAAGGCAGACCAAAAAGTAACCTTTTACGTTCTCCATAACATATTCCGTCCCAATCTTAAACACGCCAATTTGTGATGCTCTCAGAGTACATACAAAGTCAGTAACTTTGCAAACAAGTATTTTCCACAAAAGTCATACAAAAATAGAAATAAAAACACTTCATAATTATTTCTTTTTTGAAGCTCCAAACAGATTTAATTAAAATAAGCAAAAAAAGTTGGTCTCTACTTAGAGCCTCCATTATATAAAGAACAACTAAAAATAGAAACTGAAGCTGTAACAGAACAAGATGAGCATTTAACATTCTTGCAGTGAACTGAAACCCTTCAGACTACTTGCTCAGAAGCCCAGAATTATCTAATATTTCTTGAAACCCAAATTAATCATTTATGCTTTTTGATGAAAAATTAGACACAGCAAACATTACTGCTTTTATTACAAAATGTAAATAAATTCAAAAATCGTAAATCTGAGCGTACAATTTAATTTAAAAATGAAGTCTAACTGACAGTCCTCTATGAGCTGGTGTCAGATGTGGCTAAGGAAATGGAAGAAGATGACAAAGAAGAAGATGGAGAATATTGATTATTTGTTATTGATGCTTTTTCTTCGTATTTTGGAGGTGATTCAGAGGAGTCGTATAGCATTGGTGAAATGTCTGAAGGTGAGCTGGTTCCAGAAATTGTATATATGGTTTCATAGTCTCTAACAGCAACTGTTCTTTCAACATCTGCAAGCTGTGCTCTACAAAACACAAAACTACATATTAGCATAATTCATTTCTCTATAGTGAGTGAAATTCCACTTGAAGTACATAAATATACATGTATGCACACACTCCCTGAAAATCCCTGGAGCAAAGAACTTGCATAAGCATTAGGATTTCATACTATGGGCTAAATTATGACTCATGAAAATTCTATTGCTTCAGAGGAGAAGGGCAAACAAGCTCCCCTCTAACCTTCAACATCACCAGTCACAGCCTGGCTTATGAGTAGTAGCTGCTTCTGGCAGGGCTATCTCACAATCTTATTAAATCTTCCAGTCCTTAGCTCCTAACGTTATCTTCCCTTTCACATCCACACTGCCCCCTTCGCTTATGAAAGACAGTTACTATACTTAGAATTGTATCACAAAAATCACAATCCTCACAATCCATTTGAGATCCATTTGTAACTTGAAACTTTTATTAAGCTTTTTAGCAATCCATGACAGATGTAAGGAGTAGCATTCCCGCTCGGAGCTGGAGGAACAGAAGCAACCAGACATGACCAGACCAGTGACAGTCAAGGAGAGCAGCCAAGTATCCACTGCCTGCCTCCGGCCATCACAAGTGGATCCCAATTGGTTGCACCCACATGTTTCTGGAACCCTCATCTTGCACCGGAGCCAGTCCATAGTATATTGCTTCAGTTGCTTCCCAAGGAAAGAGAAGAACTCCTTGTTCCTCATGACTGGTTCCCAGAGCTGACTCTTGCCTTTGTGCATACATCTGTACCCCCACCAACACTGCATGAGAAGCAGGAATACAGAGTGTAAGTCACGTCATCTTCAGTGCTGCTACTGGTGTGTGACGGTGTGTGTTTAAAAGAGAGGGAACATAGTATAAGACAAATGCTGAAGTGGTATACAACAGATTCCACAAAAACAGCAATCACTTCTGGGATCAGACCATGACTCAGCTTCTTACAAGCTCTCTCACCCAGCACAGCCTCCACCACAGCACTGGCTGACAGCACATGGAGCAACAGACTGAAGAGGTAAATCACATTTGCCAAGTAACTACCCACATAAGAAACGGGTATTCCCTTCCAGCTTTGGGATCTTCAACCATGGCACTGTGTTAGAAGAAACATGGCCACTGCTTTGCCTCCATGAAAGGGCCTGGGAATCAATTTGTACTAGTCAAGATGCTGTGGCTGCTACCAAGTGCTGAGCTATGGGAGAACAAAACTGAGTGAAATATCCAGACGTGGTATCAACTGACAGGGTCCCTGTGAGGACGCTGGGGAGCATGGAGAGGCAACACTAAAGCACCCAAAGCCACAGAATAGCAAGGCAGGAGGTGCAGGGTTTTGGCATCCGAAGTTGAGGTGTTTTGTGCACTCCACTAGAAACTGCCCCAACGAGCTGGGCTACAAACTGCCTCCTTGGGTACATATGTTCACAAGGCAGAGAAGTCCAGACAAGCAATCAACGATGACTGAGTTGATGGGATCACAAACAAATTTTGGATCACCAGAACTTGACATCTGTGGTTTGAGGCAGTTGATCCAGCAGCAGGGGATTTTGTAGGAGAGTGGATGAAGGAAAGAGGGGTCACCTGGTATCTGCATCAACAGGGAGAGCCCACAAGAAGTCTAAAGAACTAGCTTTTTTGTCATTCCCCTACTGCCCTTTGTTTTTCCTTTTTCAGTATAGAATGTGCTGCTTGCATTCTTCCACAGCCTTTGACAATGCACACATTTTACCAAGCACACAGGCAGGCAGCCCACATTTGAACTTGGCCTAAAATTACAGGGTAGAGAAGATTTGTGGCCCTCTGTTTTGTGCATTGTACTTTTATAGAAAGGTGGTACAAGAGTCACTCGGTCTCTCAGCTGCTTGAAAAGCTACAGCAGAACACAGCTTTCGTGTATGATCCCATATGTCTCCTAGTAAGCCACTCCAGCCTGGTCTTCTAAATGTATTTAAAGCAAAATGTTTTTTGAAGGGTTCCCTTGGACCATATTTGGATTGGCTATCTCAGGGCTACCTGAGGTCCAGATTCACACCTGGGGCAAGTTATTCCTTCACACACAACCGTTTGCTTTGTACATACAGAAGTGAGTACAGTGCATGCTGGAGCTGGAGTTCAGTGTGGTGCCTAAGTCCAGGACAAGTGGCAGCTACTATCAAACACCTTTCAAACACGTTTCTTCTATGGATGCCTTCACCCAGCCCCATAAGAATACAGAGACTTCACGTAAATGCCTTCTTTCAGTGGCAGGAGTTTATTTTCTCTCTTGCTTGCTCTGGGTGTCCTTCGATTGCAGTACTATGGCTGAGAGTTGATACATTTCACTTGTAATCTGAGAACAGGCAAATACTTTTATACATAGCAAAATAAAATGTTTCTTCACAGGGCAATTTGTGCCTGGTCATGAGAACCATTGCTCTCTGGAAAGCACTCCTCTCAACCCAACATTCTACCCCTCATCCTGAACTGGCAGGTGTTTAGGGCACTGAGTAATCAACAGATTCTCCTCAGCTTTGTACAATGTCTCTCTCTGAAACAACTTAAGCAGAAAACAGTGGACTGAATGAAATGTGTATAGTTAGAGTTTATTAAGCATTGCAAACCCCAGCACACATCATCAACCTCAAGCTGGACCTCAATCAGTGGGAACAAAACACTATCTCCCTTCCCTATGTGGTATGTACATGATTATTTTTTTGTTTGGGGGCCAGTCCCACGGTAGAGCACATAACACACTAGGAGAGTATTGCACTAGTAGCAAGGAAGAGTGAGTAGGTGTTTTGATAGAGAGGTGTTTATGTTAAAAAAAGTGACTCTGAGAAAAGGCAGAAGGACAGTCTGGCAGTGGCAACAGAAGGAAGCATCTGCTGTCTCCAGCAAAGATGGGGAGAAAATGTTTGGAGAAAGGCACTAGGACATAGAAGACAGTAGGAGGAGTTGTTGACAGTCATTGACCAGAAAACAGAGTGCCTTTCACAGTGGGGCTAAGCCTCAAGAATCTATCAGGTGTACTTCAAAGGATGACTGAAAAAACAGAGACATGGCTGCACACAGCATGGTAACAAGAATAAGCACCATTGCTAACACAAGTATCCTCTTCCTGGGGCATTTAGGTCTTTGGGCAGGAAGACGGTTCATGCTTGCTTGCTTGTTTGCTTCAAAGGGAAGATTAGTACTAGAGTTTTGAAGAAGTACCGACATCAGGCACACAGCTGGTACAGCTGGTCACAGAATGCACTGCCTCATGTGAGTGGAGAAGCATGGAGTATGGTAGAAGGCTACCAAAGGAATGGCCCAACAACTACTATGATTACACACAGCCAGGCAGGCTGGGGCTCTTGCTTGATGGTGCTTCAGATGCTGCAGGTAGAGTCTTGTAAACTAAAGTCATACAATGAAAAAGTCCCACACCACCTACTGAACCACAGATCAAAACCAAGTTGACACAGGACTTTCCAAAAGGTAAAGCCAAGTCAATTCTGGATCATTAAGGGGCAGAAAATAAGTTGGGGGGTCTCGGCATGTGGCACATAGTTCTTCCGAGCAGATCTAGTTCTGGCTCCTAGCAGGTGGCCCTTACAGTGACCTCTTCCACCCTCAAGCCAGCAGCCCACTGGTGGTAACCCACAGAGGATAAATAACCCTGCAAGGTCTTGTGGCGCAGGCAACTCTTCAGTCAGTCACCACCCTGAGGGTGGTGGTGGCAGCATCTAGCAAATCAACCGTATTCAGTGTATGGAAGAGTGTCTGCATGGGTAAGGTACAACATCTTGCGCTGAAGCTGGCATTGCAACCTCCCTTTTAAGCTCTGTGGAAACTTCTGCTCTTCTTCTGCAATATCAAGTATCTTTTTATCTTGACACACTGCCACAGGAGGAACAAGGTAAATGAGCACGGCACGTCTAACCTCCTCAAGGCAGTAAGAGAAGAGTCACAGGGAGAACAGGACACACTTGAACTGGCACTACCAGGGTCACAGGCCCTGTGGGCAGGTCTCACGAAGTGCTCGCTTCACTGGTTCTACAGAGGCTTCCTAAAATCTGTCAGTGTGGATATCATGCCACTGGGGCACTGCTGTCAGGGGTACCTTCTCTTGGATGATCTGGAAGAAATCTACTCTAAGTACATCAAAATAAGGCCACTGATTTAAGGCTTTGTTTTCAATTCAGAAGTTCCTTTCAGTCATAATAAACCGGTAAGAATTTAACCCTCAGGAAGGACACTTCAGTTTGTGACTCCCCTTTTACACCAATATATTTTAATGCCATTTCAAGTAAGGTAGCTGAGGTAAGTTGAGTGACGTACTAGAAAACTTTGTAGTGCCTAGTAGTGAGTTAATTCTCAGTGATTATTTAATAGTACAGTCTTGGATACCTTGAGAAACATCTCAGATTTCCACAGACAGACAAGGAAACAGACTTACCCATGGCTGAAGATAGAGTGGTATGGTGGAGGATTTTCACTTGGAGGCAAACCACTTGACATAAGACAACCTGTCACAGTTGGTGAAAGAGGATCAGCAAAATAAGGAGGCGGCGGAGGTGGGAATACCATTACAGCATCACCTAGGAAAAAAACCACCAATTACTACCTCTGAAAAATTTAGCACCACTGTTAATTCTAACTATAGCCTAGAACATTTCCTGTCTTCGGAATTAACAGTATTTGCACTTGTCTACCTTTTAAGATAAAGTGCGATGATCCCCCACAAAAAACTGTTATATTCTGGGCTATTAAAGTACATTGGATATCCGTTCAAAACGAAAATTACCCCAAAATAAATATGCAGCATATTAATAAATGGAAGATTTCATTTAGAAAATACAGCTGGAGGAAGAAGAGTGTGCCATCTAGCTAAGACACAGACCTCTTCACTGTTGGCTGTCTCCAGAAACTGGAAGTGTAAAGCACAGTTACCGTTGGCTCACTCTAAGGGCAGGCAAGTATTTAGTTTTCCTCAAATATATAAAAGAAGGTGGTTTAATTTTCTCCACAGCTACTGCAGTGTCATAACAAAAGTATTCAAGTCACTAACGGTTCCAATGACTGATTTTGTGTGCCTTGACAGTTTCCCTACTAAATTGCTCCTAGCTGAAGGCACACTATTAACATTAGTATGACAACACTATTGATACATAATTCACTATCAAGTGTACTCTGCTGCACATCTGCCAATTTTAACTTTGTAATTGAGGAGTTTCAATTTTTTTTTTTTTAAACAGAAAGTTAGTATCAGTAACAGCTTGTATAATTTATATAAACATTCACCGCTGCCTGGTACCTTTTTTTCCTTTGTAATTTGAGTGCAGGGACAGCTCAGAGAGCACAAAAAATACTGAGTGAGGTGGGGGGTGTTTTCTAGCTGAGTCACCACTGTTCCAGAATGTCACTGTGCCAATCAGACCTCAGCCTTCAGCCTTTCAGTTTTACTTTTCCTGATGGAAGTGTAAAAGGAATCCACTCATTTTGCTTTCTTGCCTTTAAAGACAATCTGAATTCCTTTCTACGACCCTTTGATTTATCCTGGTGGCTGGAAAACTGACTTTAAACTCACACATTTCCTGAGGATCGCCAGGTTACAGGTCTGTACGTTGGTTTGACAGGCAGAAGGAAAATAATTTTGCATAAGGCATTTCAAATCCAGTTAGTCATATGACAGTCAAGCAATACTATCATTGACTCATTAATCATTTCTGAGAGCTAGAAAGTTATCAGAATAATCTATGCATAGAATGTATTCATGGGGTATTAAAAGCAGCACGATATGCAGGGGAGCATTCCCTGCTAACACACCACATTTACTCAAATACCGTGCAATTAACAGAAGCATCTGGCAATTATATCTGACTGATAGAAGATGTGGCCATGATTAAAAAAAAAATACAATACGCTGCTTATGAATCAGATTGTCCTGTTTAAGGGGTCAGAGCTCAAGGCCAAAATAAATCTTAAATATAATCACAGAAGCCAATTAGACCTGTGATTTGTAATATCAGCTACACCCTTTGTCAAAGGAAGTGGGACTGGACTCGTTTGTGTCAGATTATGTAGCTGCTTCTGCACAGTCAGACCTTTCTCTTTATGCCAAAGGAGAGGTTTTGTCTTTGAGAGAAAAGTAACTGAACCAACCATATAGAAAACATACAAGACAAAGCAAAATTTCTGAGTTTTATCTGGCCTGACGTGACAGAACTGACACGCCTAGAACTTAAGAGTAATATTCAGAGGTAAATCAGTAGTGGAAAAAACTACTGTCTCTCAAATGTAAAATTCACACATTATTTACCCACCTACTGTAACCTGAAAAGTTTCAGGGCTCTGAGGATGTTCTTCACTTTCGCAAGATTCTTGGTTGAGATTAAAGTTTTGTTTCTTTTTAACATGAGCTATCACGAAGAAACACAACCCAGTGAGCACAATCAAAGGTCCCATGATTTGAAGTGACAGGAATCCGCAGCCCTGGAGGTCCACATCAGAACTGACGGTGTGGTTGAGCTGTATGCCGTGCCAGCTGGGGCTGCAGCCAGGAACCCAAATGCCCAGGATGCTAACTAGCATTCCACTAGTTAAAAACAGGAATCCAAATATGAGAAACTGGGCAAATTGACAGCTCCTGTGACAAAAAACAAGGCTGTACACCTGCTCATTTTGCAATTGTCTTTGTCTTATATACAGCCTGGCCCTTGATCGTGCCAGTAAAACACAAACCAGGCCAGCTACAGCCAGCACGGGCCCAGCAGCCTTAAGGACCCCGTTACAGTCACTGAAGGTTCCAGATGGGCATGACTGGAGAACAAAGACTTGGAATCCAGCGCAGAGTAACACAGCTCCAAAAACAAAAAGGAAAAAAATAAGTTTCCCATGTTGTCCATTATTTCTTTCACCTGGTGCAGGAACAGCCACTGGATACATTACAACAGAACCTCCTCAAGCAGATGAGTTGGGTTTTTTTTTTGTTTCTTTTTGTTTTTTCCTGTTAACACTAAGTGGCAGAAAACTACAGTAGATCTGTGAACATGAAAATACCCAAATCAAAAGAAGAAAAAAACCAGTTGGACTAGCTACATTATAATATTTACTCCTGCATTTGCTACTCAGATTATATTGTATACTCTCAGTGTATCTTCTGTTTTGTAGTGCCCCCATTACGGAGTAAAGGGCCTAATCAAGTTTGATGCCATTGAATGCTGATGAAAAGATAGAATTTACTTTACAGTTAGATTGAAAACAACTGTAATTGCTATTACACAGCTAAATGAATTGTTTATTTAGATACACAGTCTTATGATGAAGGGGACATTATTTTCAAAAGCTGAATCTTGGGAACAAGGATGGGCTAGCCTTCCCCTTGAAAACATAAAGCTAGGGGAAATTCTATAGTGAATGGCAGGAAGTGACAGCTCTTGAGATAAAGAACCTCAATGCAAATGAGTATGGATGACTACTGGACATTTTACCAAGTAAATCCTCTAATACATACCTTTTCAAAGCATATAAATCTTTCTTCTCCTTCCCCAGGCAATAAAGACTTTTCTGTTTCTCTCCTTAAATTGGCTTCCTGTCCTATACAGCTGCAAGAGCAAGTACACAGAAGATTTTCGGTTCCATTCTGAAAAGACAAAAAAAAAAAAAAATTAAAGAAAAAAGTCATACTGAAGATCTTGTACTTCAAGTCTCACTGATTCCATAGTTAAGAGTTGGTAAGCATACTGGTCCCACACCTCCTTTCAATTTCCCCTACTCCTGAATCCTTTGTCTGTGCTCCAAGAAAGCTTTAAAAAGAAACACAACAAAGGTGGCTCCCAGAAGGCTTCTGAGCCCACAGGTGTCTACACTCAGAAGTAAAACAGAAACCAGTGCTGAGGCCAATAACAGTCCATATGGTAGCATGGATGACAAATTTGCTGGATGTGGACAAAATGAGGCAGGGAAAGCTTGACTGAAAGTTAGGACAGAGTGCCATTCTGTGAGCTCTAGAAAAAAAATCTATTTCTGCCATTACCGACAAGAAGCTTGTGCTGCTCTGACACTCAGGCCTACAGGGCTCAGGTGGACACCTGCACTCCATACCATCATGACTACCAAACACAGAGATATTGGTCCAAGTGGCTACCATTCATTAAAAGACAACCTGAAACCCAGGATAATTTCAGACTATGGAAAATAACAAGTCTGCATAGACCATGAGAAAGCTGTCCTCTACCAAGCACAGGAGGTACTTAAGTGTGCCCATATTGCCGTGTTTTAACACTGCCCCCTTCCCCTCACCAGCAGTCTCCCATGACAGACAACTTCATCTAGGACTTAGCTGTATCAGAAAGGATGTATAAGAACTGAAGGAGTTTGCCACAGGTGGAAGCAGGGAATTGGCCTAGTTACTGCTATTTGTCAGTTAACCTTCAGCCTTTTCTCTACCAGCTTCCACTGCTCTGCTACTAATTCAGATGACTGGAAGCTAAAAGACAAAGTTAGATTGACTCCTCCTTACATAAGCTTCAACAACAGTTTTTCCACAAGAAAAACAAAGTATTATGTGATTTCTGGAAGCAAACTGTCAGCCACAACAAGCTTTGCGTCACTCCCCAGTAACTGCAGTGCCCCACTGGGATGAAAACAAAACACAACCATAAAACCCACTAGTCACTCAAATACTTAATTATCTGTCTGCAATGCAAGGCAATCTATCGAGTCACTTTACTTAGCCACTTGTAAGAGTAGGATCCAACTAAAGAATCAGCTGAACAGATACATGAATGACGAAGTTATTAGATGTTTTATTACTGAACATCAAACCAGACCCCCAGCAGCACAGGAGAAAGCAAAGAGCAGTGTGTAGGTAAAAGGCACAATAAGCATGAGACTCAACAGGCAAGGAACAGGCCACACCACACAGCAAGGCCACTGCAGGAAGCAACAGAGTCTCCCAGCTGGCTATCTTGAATAGCAAAACTGAGGGACCTGCCTTAACACATCCCATCACTGTGGCTGCTTCATATATAAGCCGCGCCTGCTAAGCTTCACTGTTCTGAGGGCAGTCTATCCCTCAGCTAAGACTGGTTTGAAAAACTGCTAACTGAGCCTCCCTTGGTAGAAAAGTCACAGCTTCAGTCTGGAAAAAAAATGGTTATAAAGAGCACTGAAGACAGGACAGTATCTCACAAAAAAGAAATTAAAGAAATTCGGACAGATTTCAAACTGAAGACATTTAGTCAAGTACACTCTCAACACTGCATGAGTTTGAGTTAGTTTGAAGGCTATTTCTGAGCAGACAAACTGGATTAGGTTGGTTACTCTTCCTTCCTCTATTTCATTGGTCTTTCATAAGTTAATTAAAATTGTTTCTCGTAACTGCATACGCGCCTCCATGGCTAGAAATTTTCCCCATTTTCATAATTGATTTGAGGTGGCTCGGATTTACTGACCTACCAACAAATGCACAAAATCGAGTAAAGGGCCTCTGAAATACAAAAAAACCACCCCAACAAATCCCAGTTTCAGACACAAATGTCTGGAGATATTTTTCTGCTGAGGCACATTAACCATTATAGCAGCAACACACTATAATTAGAGAGAACTCCAAATCCTTTCTTTGCAGTTCCCTCTAGGGAAGAAAACATGGAAATAAGTACAAGTAAATTAGGACAAAAGGAAATAATGTGAAGGGAAAAAAAAGTCAAAACATTTAGCCCTTAAAAAGAAAAATCTAGAGATTTGTTCTCATTGCTCCAACACAGCGCCTGCTTCTCTTCCAGCAATCTTGTTACTATGAGATTAAGTTAAAACATACATTAGAAATGAAGCATGTGCATATTTTCCTGATTCTTTCAGGCCACAAAAGGAACACTCAGAACAGTCTGTTGTGGCTTTAAAGATGAAAGCCACAGATTTTATGCTACAAATTCAAGGGAGGACTAATTTTAATTTACACTACCACCAAATTTTAATAGAAAACCCAACGCAAGATTAAGCTTTACTTCCTGTGTTTCAAGGAAAAGTATTTTAAGAAAGAAGCAAGCTTGTATGAACTATGTGCTTAAAATGCTTCCATTAGATCTGATATCTCCACATGCATATTGACATAAGGGAATTTTCCCTTCATACTGACTACAAGTCTGAGATCAGACATGGAAATACCATGACAGAAACTGCTAGAACAAAATCTAGTCGTGTGGAGGCAGTTAAGGATGAGGGAAGAGGGAAATGGAAATATAGGTTGTACAGGAAGTCTGGTTAGGAGTTTAACTTAAATGATACAGTGCTTTACCCCTTTGTCTGGCCCATACCAGGTACACAGAATGGGAAATAACATCACAATTTCTTGTCATTTTTCTGTGTAACACCTGTAATACAACTTTCACATTACGGACAACTCCATGGATTTTTAAGTACAAGTTTTCATGATAAAACTGGGACTTTTTGCTTTCTGTTTGAAACTTAAGAGTTAATATTTTCCAAGATTTCCACTGCAAACACCAGGGCTATAAATTTACTCCCCCTTACTCATATAAAATTTGATATCCTCATGCAGTCACATGAATTCAGGAACTGAGGATTAAAAGAAAAAAGCACTGGAAGAATTAAAATATTGCTGATCCTCTGTTTTATGTTTCTCAGAGCAGGTCTTTTTCCTGTTCTTTCGGTTGCAAAAGCACACAAATCATTTCATGCAGAACGATCAGGTCTAGCCTGCATTGTTATTTCAAGAACTACAATACCCTGCAAGTTGTAGTCCACAATGGAAAGCCCGTCAAAAGGCACAAGCCATCATTTTAAAGATTTTTCCACTTAAATTTTTCACTCATACTTCCAATTTTTGAACTGCTACTGGGAAGTTACCACTGTCATGCTGTGAGGCTTTATTTATTTATTTGTTCTTCATAGGTTTCAGAATTAAACCATGACTCCTGAAAGGACAAGCTACCTGGAATGAAAAGTGCTCTCAACTTCATCCAGTTTAACTTCCATGTCAAAACATGAATGGCTGTCCACTTCCTCTCACTCCCTCTATCTGATTTCCTCCTCCATTCACATCTGCCTCTGTACCCATGCCATTTTCTGTTCATCATATCAGAGCTTTCCCCCTGGACTGCACTCTTAACTTGACATTCAGCAGAAGCATCCATTCATGAGCACAGCAGGTTGAACTAAAGTAAATTGGAGTTTTCTACCTTCATCCCCATACTCTTCCCTCCCCATAGTATTTTTAATCACTAGTATAAGAGCTAGTGGGTAATATCCAACGCTATCACTTCGTTTTTCTACTTTAGAGCAACATTAAGACTAAAAGCACTAACAAGTTCTGAGATGCCAAATACATACAATTAGCCCCTTTTGTGTGTGCTGTCTCTAATTAGTGCATGGCAGTGCTCTCATCTCACAGAGCATACAACTCTGATATCCCAGGAGGAGGATTTCCAAGATTTAGACACTGTGCAAAAGATCCCTAAGCAGGGAGCAGATGCCACAGAAAGACTCTGCCCATGAGTCAACAAAATGATTGTGTCAGCTCACAGCCTAAGAAGGGTAATGCTATGCTGTTATTTATGACCATTGCAGGTGGGGCAGGAGTAAATGTCTAGAGAAGCGCTGGAAAGCAGCTGCAGGAGGAATTTTCAGGAAGTGGGATAAATCCTGTCGGTTTCAAGACATGTGTGCCAGGGACCCTTCTCACCACAAAGCAACATATTCTGACCTGTGCCAGACAGAACTGTGCTCTGTGAAGAAGCTGCCAACTACTATCCCTGTGGGCTACAAGAGCTACGTGAGAAAAATAGCTAGAGTAAAAGCTGGTCCACGAATGTTCCCGGCTCATTTTGGCAGGGAAGGGTCCTGATGCCACGACTGCATGCGTGGACCACCAAAGGGGGTCTGGGCACAGGGAGGAGCTTGCAAAGTAGGGCTTGGTAACCACCTCGTTGGATGCCACACAGGCAACTAACAGAGCACCTAGATTCAACAGCAGGCTCTGAAGGGTCCCATGCATATGGGTGTGATGCTTTTTACACAACACACTGATAGCACACAAGAGCTGGGACAATGCAGCTCCTATTTGCAGGAGTATCTGCAGGAAGACTGGGGAGAAACTGACGGACACAGTTAAAGCCAGAGCTGACTTTATTTGAACAGGTAATACAAGACAGAGGAATTCTGGCAGGTTCTGGAAAGGTCTGTCCCATGGGGCTGATGTACCTCAAAGTGTCAAAAGGCACAGACAAAAGAGTCTTATAGATCTTTGAAAGAATACAACTGAGACCACCAGGAAGATGCAGGACTCCGAAAGCTGCCCAAAGCCTTCCTGTCCCAGTTTCTTGAGGTTGGTCTGGGGCGTAAAACCACAGCCAACTTGTGGACAAGCAATTAAGTTCTACTACCCCTAGGAAGTGCACCATCCCACAGCATACCCTTCCTCATGCACCAGCCCACCAGGTATGCTCTCTTCCAAGTCACACCAAAGTCTCCAATGGGATAGAAAATGCCCCAAAAGCACAGCTCCCACACATTACGCTGAAGTGAGGAGCGGAACAGGGCAGCCTGTCCCACCATCTCCCTGAGGGCAGGACCTGCCTTGTGTGGCCAGCCTATCACCCCAGCAAGAGTCTCCTTGCCAGTGCCTCCCAGCAGTATGCCACCAGAACCAACTGGAACACTACATGTCAGCACAGTAACCTCTAAGAGGCCTCTTCGGAGACACCCCATCCTCTGACAGGGATGGCAGAAAGGCCACTGTGGGGAAGCAGCGTGGGCAGCGGCGGGCTTTCCCGGGAGGAGATAAAGCAGCTTTTCTTACCCCAGGACATTTATGCCCTGGATTCGCGACACGCAGGGGCACAGCCCTAGCCTCCCACCCCCACGCCCGCCCTTTAGGAGAGTGAACCACACTTCAATGACAGCGGCCGAGCCGG
>NW_010141303.1:3299-4962 GCF_000699245.1 Pterocles gutturalis | reverse complement strand
GAACCGTGGAGGACTTCAACCAGTTCTGCACCTTTGTTCTGGCCTACGCAGGCTACATCCCATACCCCGAGGAGGTGAGTGGGCTCGTGGGGGTTCCTCTGCAAAAAGACGGGTTCCCCAGCACTCCCTGCTATGTGCCAACCCAGCTCCTGAGTCTTCTGCTGGAGAGTCGTTCTCCATCCCCATCCTCTCCTCCCTGGCCCCAGTGCCCGTGCTGCGCTCTCAGGTGCTAGTTGTGCCCGTTCCCGTTTTGCAGAATGAGCCCTGGCCCCACGGCGGCAGCATGAGCCCCCAGAACAGCACGGGGAGCACTCAGGACAGCGACAGCTGGGCCTCGTCCCACTCCTCCGACTGCCACATCCTGACAGATGACAGGAGGAGCCGGAACGCGGTGGCCAGGGGGGCTGCGGACACCAGCCTGCTCCTGAGCTGCTCTGCCTTCCCCACCGCCTTCTACGATGTCCGGCCCCAGCAAACCAAGCGGAAGAAACCACCCGCAAAGAAACTCCTTTTGGAGCAGGAGATGGAGAAGAGGGTGCCACTGGGCGCTGGGAAGGGCTTCGGGGCAGGGCAGGACGGGGTGAAGGAGCTGGCTGCGCTGGAGGCACCGGTGCCTCCCGGGAAGGAGCAGCTCCTGGAGCCTTCCCCCAGCCCGGCTGCGGACCCCCAGCCCAGCTCCCTCCTGGAGGAGCTGATGAAGGAGGAGAAGGACTGGGTGCACAGGGCGCAGGGGACAGAGAAGCCAGCAGGAGATGATCCTCAGCTAAAGGAGCATGACCCGTGCTCTGGAGGGAGGAAAAGCCCCGGTTCTTGTAGTACCTTGGACCAAAGCGAAGGGGAAGACGCGAGCAGAGGGAGCTCTCAGCTGAGCGGTGAGTGTCCGAGGGAGTGCAGACGGCCCTGCTGTGCTGCCACCAGGTTGTCCCTCTGTCAGCTGGAGCCACCAGTGCTGGCTGCGGGGATGGCTTGGCAATGGCTGAAGCCTCTCCGAGGAGGGGAGTACCTTTGGGACCCTGGAGGGCGGGAGTGGCCTGTCCTTGGGCAGCTCTGTCCTGCAGAGCGAGTGGTGCCGAGCCGAAAAGTGTCTGAAGTGGGGTGTAGAGACGCCTTGTTCATCTGGTCTTTATTTCTTTTCTTTTTTCCCCCCCTTTCCTTTTGCACCTTTAGCAGCGGAATTCGCAGCAGCTCCCAACACCAAAGCAGAAGGTGAGTGGGGGGCTCTCCCGTCTCACACCAGTTCAACTGGGTGGTCTGGCCACGGCCGGACCTGCGGCTGGTGGGGTGGTTTCTGACCCGTGTCTCTCTCTCCCTGGCCAGATGACGACGCCTGGGATCTGATCACCTGCTTCTGCCTGAAGCCCTTCGCAGGGAGGCCCATGATCGAGTGTAACGAGTGCGCGACCTGGATCCACCTCTCCTGTGCCAAGATCCGCAAATCCAACGTGCCTGAGGTTTTCATCTGCCAGCGATGCCGCGATGCCAAGCAGGAGATCCGCCGCTCGAACCGAGCTCGGACGGTGCCCCGCAAGCGCTTCTGTGACTGAAGCTCCTCCGGAGCAGGGAGGCCGGGGGTCCCCTTTTTAAACCGAAGACTGTAGCCCGGTTTGGCTAGACAATCAACGCCTGGTCACGGCAGGGAGGGGCTGGGGCGTGGGGCTGGGGT
>NW_010141303.1:2889-3207 GCF_000699245.1 Pterocles gutturalis | reverse complement strand
GGTCCAGCCACACGCTAGGTCTCTCAGAAACATCTCTGTCCTTGCACAAATCTGGCTCAGTGCCTTTCCCCAGGGCAGCCGAGGAGAACCTAACCCAAGTAGTTTTTTCTGTGGTGTGGTGGAACCTTACACTTATCCCGAGATGTGACTCCCCTTTCTCCTTTTTCCTCACCGTTTTCCTTTCCTTGCCTCAGACCTTCAGGTGGGCAAAGCACTGGTGACCCAAGTTCTCCTCCAGCAAGTGGGTGCAGCCCAGGTGAGCTCCCTCCACGCAGCGTCCAGGGCAGGAGGGGAAGGGCCCTGGGTCCTGTGGACAAC
>NW_010141303.1:0-2823 GCF_000699245.1 Pterocles gutturalis | reverse complement strand
CGGCTGCATGGGGAGGTGCTTCCCCTGGCCCGTGGTGCTCCTGGTTTCGTTGGCTGTGTCCGTGGCCCCAGGACAGTCCTGCTGGGTGTGGAGCAGCAAAGGTATCCCCTGGTAGACGATGGCAAAGGCTGTTCTCACCCAGCAGCCCTCCTTGGTTCACGTTTTCCAGTTGCACTGAGGTCTCCTCGGCAAAGGGAGGTGGGATTCTTGGTAGGAGACTGAACAGTCGTCCTTGGAGCTGGCGTGGCAGGGCTGAGAGCCCTTCGGAAGGGAAGCTGCTCTGGTTAGCTTTCCGTATTATCCACTTCCAGTTTAAAACAACTGAAGCTTGTACCCTGTGGCTGTCTCCCCCCTGCAGGGCTGTCTGCCGGAGACCTGAGCTCCAGTGGAGCCAGGAGCTGGGGGTCCTTCCTTCCCTGTGTTCCTCCATCACAGAAGGTGGCTTTGTGGGTGTTTGGTTTTTGTTTTTTTTTGTTTTTTTGTTTTTTTTTTTCTGGACATACAGAGTAAAACCTAATGACTTGTCGAGAGCGGGCCCTGAGCCCCTTCTGCTATGCAACTGCTGCTCTGGAGACACAGGATGTGTCCTCTCCAGGCCCCCGGTTAAGTCTGGCAGTGGAAGGCTTTTCCCCCTCCGTGTCCCCTGTGCACAGTGCGTGTGTGTGTGTGATCTCCCGGGGCCCCACGTGCACTAACTGTTGGATCCCACCTCCTCCTCCCAGCCCCTCCAAAGAGCCTGGCCCATGTGCCTTCTGCACTTTCCCTGGGGGGACGCGGACCCCACTCCTGTCCCAGTGACACTTGGCTCGGTCCCCATCACACCCCTGCTGGCAGCGGGACAGCCTCCACTTGCCCGTCCCCACGACTATAGTTCTTAACTGGGTTCTTTCCTACTTGCACATCTGGTTACAGTGGGACCACAGCTGGGGGAGGGTGTGGGGCAGCCCCCTGTCAGCAGCCCCCAGGCTCATCCCTGTGCCTCTCTCCTCCTGTGGAAAGCCTAGGCCCCAAAAGTGCTTTATGTTTTTATAGTTACTTTGTATTGATATGTAAAATAGCAAATTCTGGTCCTTGCCCTGTGGAGTGTGGCTGGAGTCTGATGTATATAATAAAGTACTTTTGCCATAACAGTGGTGGCTTTGGATCTTGCATCCCTCTGGGACCCGAGTGCTCCCCTTCTGCTGTGGCTGGGAGGGGACCTGGTGTGGGGATCCCACTCAGCCCTGCTACCCCCCCCCAGCTAATCACCGAGCTGTACAAACAACAGGGAACAAGCAGGGCAGTGCATCTTGTATTTAATGGAGTGATGAGTACCCCCCACCCTGCTGCAGCGCGTGGGGATGCTATGCAGGAAGGTCCTCGGGAGGTGCCCAGGCTGGGGGACAACCTCTTCGACAGGCGCCAACTTCCCAAAGCTGCAGTTGACTCATCCTGAGCATCATGGGTTACCCCAAAGCAGTAGCAGATTCGACGGCTCGAGCAGGAAGGATGTTCTCGTGCCCTTGCAGTGACTCTTTAAGGCACATCGCTGTTTCGCTCAAAAGCTGGGTTTTGCTCTTGCGCTCTGACAAACCTTCCCAGGCTCTGTCTTCACTCTGGAGTGGAGTTATGATTCAGTCCTGAGAGCACTTGAGATGACAAAGGATCCAGTTTTCTCCAAAAAAATAAGTGTTATTCCAGCACAGAGGTATCCCTGCTTTCCCCTGGAGATCCGGAGGTATGCCAGCTGCCAGCAGGCACCGTCATCGTGTCAACTGGGGGATGCAGTGAGGGGGGCACAGCAAGAAGGCACTGGGGGCCGAGTGCTGGCTGGGGCAGGAAGAAGTCGCTGTTTGTGGGGTCCCTTACCAAAGCAGGGTCCTGCTGGTACAAAACGTTTCAGTCCTGAGGCAGTTGCATTGGGGCAGAAGCAGTGAACGGTTCAAGAACAGCAGCAAAACCGGGCGTCATTTCTACGCTGGGGGCCAAAGCTGGGTTTGTGCAGCCAAGTGAGCGAGGTCGAGTGCTGGCTGGGGCAGGAAGAAGTCGCTGTTTGTGGGGTCCCTTACCAAAGCAGGGTCCTGCTGGTACAAAACGTTTCAGTCCTGAGGCAGTTGCATTGGGGCAGAAGCAGTGAACGGTTCAAGAACAGCAGCAAAACCGGGCGTCATTTCTACGCTGGGGGCCAAAGCTGGGTTTGTGCAGCCAAGTGAGCGAGGTTGGGGGGGGGGTCTACTCCTCGTTGGCCCAGGCAGAGCCACCTGCCTTCTCCTGCAGGTGGGGAATCACCGCTTCGGTGTAAAACTTCTCCAGCTTGGGTACCGTCTGCCCCCAGTACGTGGCATCGAACTCCACGGGGACCACGGCCGTCTCCTTGTTGGTGTGCACCACGAAGTCAGCCTGCTGGAAGCCAGCAGCCGCCAGCTGGCACTGGATCTGGGTGAAGTAGGCGTGATCCTTCTTCAGGGCATAGGAATCCCCGTCCACCTTCAGGCAGAAGTCCTTGTCCTTGCAGGCCTCGCGCACCGTCTTGTTCCTGTGCTTGTAGGGACACTTCACCTCCAGCAGCCCCAGCGGCTTCCCTGTGGCCGCCTCCTTGATGACCCCATCCGGGCTGGCGGCAATCCACGTCTTATCCCGGTGGATGAAGAGGCCGCAGTCCTCCACCCGCACCGGCTTTTCCACCTCCTGTGACTTCACCTTCTCATAGGCCTTCACGGCCGCCTTCTCGTTGCGGATGCCCCAGGACATGGCCGGCGTCTGCACCCCGGGGTTGGAGCTCACCACGGCTTTCAGGTAGGACTGGGGCACCTCGGATGTCTTCCCGTTGGCAAACTTGCTGTT
>NW_010141302.1:22669-26693 GCF_000699245.1 Pterocles gutturalis | reverse complement strand
GAAGGGGGGATGTAGTAGCCAAAGAGATTCAAGCATTCAACCAGGAAAGAGGCGATCTGGATCAAGTTCTCTCCTTTGCCTGAGGGGTTCAAACCCACATCATCTCCCTCCCAGGAGAGTCACGTAAGAATGAAGCTGTAGGTTATTTGAGGGAAGAGAAGTAAAGCAACTATGTGAAGGGGTGCTCTTTGCATATTCTGCCTCCATTTTACCTCTGTGGGTTAAAAACAGTCAGATGGATATACAAGTTCTTACTTGGGCATCCATCTGAGCACAGAGAGCCTGGGTCATGTTTGATTTAATGTTCAGAAACAGTCTGCAGAGAAGGGACCCAGAAAAAACTCCAGCACTGTTCATGTCCTGGCCATCAGCTTATGACACCAAGCTACTCTGTCACTTGCCTCATAAATTGCAGTGCTGACACAGCAGAGGGACAGTGAAATGGGACCTAACATGCATAACAATAATTGTTCAGTGAATGTGTGGCTTTGCTGCCATATAGTGAAGCTTACGGCTTTGAACCTCCCTGAAGAGAATTTTGAACCTAAGTGGGGGACACTTTCTAACAGAGAAAACAAGTAACACCTCTCTCTCTCTCTCTTTCTCTTTCTCTCTTTCTATCTTTCTCTCTCTCTCTCTCTCTTGAAGAGTAAGCCCCACGGCCACTTAAAATACTGAATAGAAGTGTCTACCATAGTTTGCATGTACTCACCTGGACCTTTTGAAAATAGTGTCCTCCTGCAGCGGTTGCTCTTCATTTTCAAACCACTGTTTCAAATGTAGTGTTCCTCAGTGTTCTGTGCAGACTGGCCCTTTCCCAGTGTCTTCCCCTTTCTGAAACAGCTAATTCTCCTCTTCCTAGGAAGACTCACTCAAAACTTAGTTTCCACCAAGAAAAAGAATGCCTAAAAATGAGCTACTTGGTTAAACATAATTCTTCATTAAATGCAGAGATTCAAGAAATGGAAAGAACCTGGCTGAATGCTCAGAGTGCCATGTATGTAATGAGAAAAAAACACCAAAATATTATTTTATATCTAAGCTAAATATTTGTGATGTGAAAAGCCTTGCATTGCTTTCTAAATTAGATAACTTTCTCTGTACGCTTGATTCTTGGTGCTGTCATTACTGGAAATGTCATTACTGGAGAGAAATTTGGATACTGTACATCCAGGCAGTTATGCTCAAATGGCTGGTTAGAGTGACAATTAGATGCCAGTTTGAAACTGAAAGATTATAGGTTTTTTCCTCCACATCCATTCAGTCACAGTAATCTTATGTAGTTTAAATTCTGTGAATCTTTGTATATCTCATATCAAGATTAATCTCTTGATTGTTTGCAGATCAGAGATTTCAGAGCAGCAAAGAGGGAGTCTGAAGGAGCGCTTTAATTTAAATATGCCATCACCACTTCTGTTAACATTTTCACTGCTTCATGGCATCATATAATTGGAAAAGTCATCAAAGGAGGAAAAAAAGTGTGATTGTAATAAGTCCAATTGTTATAAAAGTTCTACATAGCTTAGCACTGGCAGGTTGAATTAAGTTCAATGGTACACTCTTACAATGGACAGCAACATGTGCATGCGTGTATATAGGTACATGAATGAACATACAGGTATATGAATATATAAGTACCTATTCCATATAGAGAAATATAACAAAAAGATTATGACAAACACACTTTCATTTACATGATGGGCAGTTTCCTTTTTTCCTTCATGCAGCTTCTGGGTTCTGTATCTTCATATCCTTAAATAAAGTCTGAACAGTTAGTTTCATATAGACAACATTTTTGGTAAGCCCCCAAACTTATACTGAATCTTTACTTTTGGTTTTACCTTGTGCAAGTGCCATTGTGTACCTTTGGAGAGTTGTTTCACTGAAAAATAGCATTTAACGTGAATGAACAATAACCAAAGGTATTTGAAGAGTCTACTGCTAGGCAGAATGATATTGTTAAAACATTTATTGTTTAGCCTATTTTATTGGAAAACCTACAGATGAAATAATCTACAAGGAAAGAACCTGAACATTCCCTGACATGCATTCTGAATTTATTTCTCATAGCTCAGGAATTTTAAACTGTAGGGGATCCTGGCCAAACAATGTAATGTAATTGTGATTTGTATTTATATAGGCAAAGTGCAAGCTAGTAGGTTTGAAGACTATAATAATGAGAGTTGCTATTTAGGAGCAACTGATGCCAAATGTTTGGAGGGATTTAAGAACTACAGCTACAGTAAAGTATGGGTTAATTAAAAAAAAATAATAAAAAAAAAAGATGAAAAGAACACAGCACCGAGAATCCTGATTTCAGTTCAGTGTTTCAACACCTTCTCTAGATACACAAGATTAGGTACCAAAAATTTCTATTTTGTTCCCAGTTCTGTAAATTATTCACAAATGGGAGTAATGTTAGAAATCACAAAAATGGAAAAAAGTTATTATATTCCTTAACTTGTTCTGTTAAAATTTCAGTGACTAAAATTCTCTAAGGTTTCTTGGAGATGCAGTAGAGTTCACAGGCTGAGAAGAGCAGTTAAAGCAGTTTTAAATACCTGGACTTCAGCAAAGCATTTGACACTGATTCCTACAACCTCCTCCTAGACAAACTGGCAAGAGACAGACTGGTCAGTGAGATGGTTAGGAAATTGACTCAGAAGCTGCAGAGGGTGGCAATCAATGTTTTTTACTTGGGCTGGCAACCTGTCATGTGCAGGGTCCCCTAGGGATCAACACTAGCCCCAATGCTCTTCAACATCTTCATGAATGATCTGGACAATGGGACTGAAAGTACCCTCACTGAGTTTGCTGATGACACTGACATGGGTGGCATCTCTATTGCTTAGGGAAGTTCAATTTTTTATTGTAAGTGTTCTATAGATTGCTTTTTATGCTATGTGCAGACACTTCTTTTAATATCATTACTCCATCACTCCCGAGTAGTAGAGATGCTACTCACATTTTGGTGTCTAATTAGGAGTGAGAGCAGAGTTTGGGGAAATGTTCCTCTGTGCAAGCTGCTTATTTTCAGAAAACTTGGATTTCCATCAACATAACAGTTTTGAGGCTTCTGTCTGTCTTTCATATTTGATATCTACAAATGGATGCAAAAGAAGGGAATGTACCTCCACAAGCACTCACACATTAAGCGTGACAGTATAGAACTTTTTTCTGAGGAAATTGAAATCCCATTCTCTCATTGTTTGTAGTGACAATAGAAGAAACACTTTTAAAATTATTATTATTATTTTCATTATTAACTATACATTCTGTTATAAAGCAGATAACTTTTAAAAACATAGTTCATCCCTAAATGTTGCCAGAAGTCAGACTCAAGCCTTCAGAAAGGTGTTATGTCTGATTAGAAATGTGTACTACATAAGATGATGATTTATTTAACTTTATGGATAATCTGGAGAGTTCACCTAGTGAGAATCACTTCTCACCATGCAAGAGCTGCAAATTGTATTTGAAATTAATATTTCTGATTAAAATTGGCAGTTCAGAGCCTCCTGTTGACTAACCCCAGTTTGCTTAAGCAATAACCTCATTTCAGCTGAGAATGCCTTCAGCACACACACTTTCAGTTCTGTACTCCACTCTGCTCTGTTTTTGCAGGACAAATTTCAAACACTTTTCCTAGACATAGCTACCAGGCTATGGAGATGCCTGGAATATTTTCCCTGCCATTTTTGCAACTGCGGTGCTGAAATAGTAGTCAGTGTAGTAGTTGAAAATTTCTGCTTTCCTCTCAGTTGGTAACTGTTACAACTCTTCTGATCACCTGCTGTTCTACTACTGCCTTGTGATCACTGACCATATGGACTTCCCAGTGCCAGCCTTACTATTTTATCTTGTGACATCATTCTGATGCATTTCTACATTTTCCTAGATGTGTTTTAAGATACAGAAGCCACCAGGCAGGACATTGCCATACTTCTCAATCTGTGAATGTAAATGCATTTCTATCCTAAACCCAAGTAAATACTCAAAATGAAAAAGAAAAAAAAAAAAGGGG
>NW_010141302.1:0-22648 GCF_000699245.1 Pterocles gutturalis | reverse complement strand
GGGGCTGGCAAAAAGATCCATTTTTAATCAGTTTTTAATAATTTTTGAAATAAGTTTTAATTTTTTTTTAAGTTTGTACTACATCAGCTTCTAAATTGTGATCTTTTTGACTGGAAAAAATAATATTTTTACTTTCGAACTTGTTAAATATTGCTCTGCAAACTACTGTGTATACCTGAATAAAATAAAACAAGTCACCACTTCTTCCTTTTCTAAGTGGAAGCAGTCACTCCTCCAATGTGAAGAATGTAAAAGAAATCTGGTAAAAAAAGTTTTTAAATCTTCCCTGTTCCAGGTTTGTTGTGCGTTTTTTTGTGTGTGTGGTTTTTTTTTGGTTTTTTTTTTTTTGTGTGTGTGTTTTTTTTTTTGATTTTTTTTTTTTTATGTTTAACATGGTTTGGTTGACCTTGAGAACTGTAGCTGACCTTATGCCATTGCATCTTCATAATATCCTCTCAGAAATGCTTTTCTGACCTGACACAGTGCCAGAATTTTCATTGTGATTCTAAAGCAACATAGTCCTTTAATTAATGTACTTGGGATTGTCTGGAAAAGGAGAGAAATAATATTGCTAAAAGCTTACTAAGTGATTTAGTGATGGATAACTTTATTTATTCTCCAAGAGAATAGAGCTTGGCTACAAAATGGTTCCTCAATAGGACAAAAATATGCTAGCTATACAGCAGTTGCTTCTAGTACTTTAGTGCAGAGGTGCAGTTAAATGGCTTCATGAAACTCACTTCTGTGACTGTTTTCCAAAAAACCCAACAGTAGTAAGCTACAGCTAACTGTAGTAACTCAGATGATAATTATTTGCTTAAAAAAAAGAACCATTCCAAGCCCTGGTGGTGTGAACTAGAGATTTATTCAGGTAGCTTCCTTTCAAGAGTGACCTCAGAACATTTGGATTGCCTGGCATCATAAACAATACATAGTAAGTTAGTAGAATAAATATTCCTTCTATCTTTCTGTGTGTTGCAGCCAGCCATCAGTGGAAATCTGCACCCCAAAAAGCACCCAGCCCTTTACAACAGAAGTCATAATTCATTGGGCTAGTGCTCTAATTGCTCTGATTTCATGCCAAGGTGGTCATCAACCCTGTCAGACATGTTTTCAAGTGAATAAGCATAACTGATCAGGTTAATAACTTCCACAGAAACTGCAACTAACTGTTCAGATTTTCCCCCAGAAGAAAGCCAAAAACCATCAGCTGTGTGCTGAAATATGCGTCACAGAGATTATTAGCAGGGAGATAGGTGCACTCACCCCTACAATAGGATATTTTTGTTCATTGTGTAGCTGTCTAGAATTAGACACCTAGAGAACTAGCAGCAAAACTTGAAGATTTTAAATGGTTAGAGTGACCAATTTTATTGGAAAGATATGTACTCTTGCAGTCTAGATCTGGCCCTTTGCCTTATACTGTTTCCTGGGCAGCACAATGGCCCCAAATGCTGGCACAGAACCAACTAATGAGTTTGTCCTCTGTTGCTGTGACAGGGATATACCCATTGCTCCCAAGCAGGCATTGGGAAAGGGCTGGTATAAGCTACACCTCTGACAACGCACAGTCACCTTGTGCTCCTGGCTGGCTCCCTTAGACTATGTCCGCACTGAAGAATTCAGTGGCCACAGGAGAATCTGACAGACAGAATTGAGTGAGCAAAAACTCATAGTGAAGATACAATTATAAGAGCTTTATGTTGCAGCAAGATAATTACATTTTAGAAAATTAAGAAACATTTGATCAGCTGTTCTTACTTCAAGCACCACCTTTGACACAGCTCTTCAACAGACAGTCACAGCTGGGTTCTGCCTGACTTTATGGAATACTGATAACTGTTTACTCTAATGTCAGTTTTGTCAAGTCAGTGCCTATTGACACTTAACTGTCAGAAGTTAATTAAAAAGAAATATGTATTTTTCACAGTGCTGCGGTTTTCCATCAGTCACAACATTGCTCTGCGTCAATGAGAAGTTCAGAGGTTAACTTTATTACCTTGACCTTCGTTCAGAAGATAGAAATAGCTAAAAATAATTTTTCACAGATAAAGTACCTCGATATTGTCCCACGGAGTCTTGGAGAGTTTGATACAGGGAGGAATATACATACTTGGCCGTCAGGAGGAGTAAGAGTTGAGTTTGGTTTTTTTTTTCTCAGAAAGTCACCCAAGGAGACCAGGAGTCAGGGACTGACTGTAGTTGTGAATCCCCTCACCAAGATGATGTCTCCAAAGGAGGCACAGCTGGTTTCTAACATCCTCCACTCAGTCTCTGAGACACGAGGGAAATGTAGACATAAAATGCTGTAAGAGTAAAATGCACAGCTGCTGGACTCTGCTGGTTGACTGGCCTTCACAGCTGTGTTACCCTGGGATGCTATCTCTAGCACAGCTGGGCCTGGGTAGGGAATCACAACGCTGGTATTTTGTAGATGACTGGCAAGCTGAGTTCCTGAAGAATAGTTATTTAATGATGAATTGAATGTTTATTGGATTCCTGGTTGCACCTTGCACATTTTTTCTCTTGCTAAGTCTACGTACAGTGAAATATTAAACTATAAATGTGCTTCTTTTGATACAGTGGAGAGCAGAAAAGACTGCAAGAAGAATTTCTCTGACCATTTGTGCAAGAAATTGACTCATAAGTCTCCAAAAGGGGTAATTATGGTTTTTTTTTTCTTTATGAAATGGATCTCATTTGAAAAATCAACCTTTATTTAGGTAGTTAAAAATATACAGAGAGTTCTCAGAATAAATTGCTGCCTTATTACTTGGGGTTTCTTCTAGTCGTGGAGTCTGGGAGTTCATCTATTCTGTTTCTGTCCACATGGATATTTGGAATTAATATAGAAATTGATTCTTAGGAATAATTTTCAATAAACTTCAAATAAAACATGTATGTTTAAAAGGTCAAACACATTAGAAAATTCCCTCATCACTCTTTTAATTTAGAGAAATAAATTGATTTTTTATTTATATTTTCAAGGTCATTCTGCATGTGAAACATCTTTCGTTGCATTAATGATGTCCATGAAAGAAAAGCAGAAACAAGATATAAGATATACAACTAACATTTTCCCATGTAAAACTCTCCAGACCTCAGTTTTCCTGAAAAATTACAGATACAAAAATGTCTGGTTGTTTGTTTACTTGGTCATACAGACTTATGCACTCAATTAAATGGATCTTTAAAAGTGTGTTATAGTTGTTATATCCCTTAAAAACTTTGGAAATTGTTTCAGACATCTCTGCACAGTAATGATGCTTATCTTCTTTCAAACTGCTTCATAGATTTCATAGAATCAAAAGACAACTTTGTCTGGAAGGGACCATGGGAGGTTCACAGCACCTCCCAAAGCAAGGTTAGCATCAGTGTTACTGTGGGTTGTTCAGTTTCTAGTCGAGCTGAGTTCTGAAAATCTCCAAGGCTGGAGATCTCACAACTTCTTGGACAGTGTGTTCCAATATTGGACCACAGTGGTTTTGCTTCACCATAGATGGCTTTGATTTTCTAACCTTTCTCCAGTAAATCAGGTTAAGTACCTCTGGTCAGTAAACATAATTAAAGGACCAGTTCAACTTAGTTCTGCAGTGTTCAATTTTAAAGATATAAGTAGTTGTTCTGAATTGTCTGACTTCAAAGACAAAAACAGTTCCACTGGAATTTCAGGTCCTAAATCCTATTTAACTTGGTTTCATTGAAAAATTCTAGCTTGGTGCTGGGGAAAAAGAAAAAAAATAATATAGGAAAGTATGTCTCTTTATACAACACCTGGCATCCTTTAGTTCTGTTGTCTTTTCAGGAATACTTTTTTTAGTTTTAGACAAAAAGAGAAGCAGTTCAGAAAAGAAAAAAAAAAAAAAAAGCCAAAAAATTTCTGGGTCCATTATACTTACCTGTTAATTTTTTTCCAGTACAGTGAGAGTCTTTTTGGTTATTTAAAGCACGTTGGCGTAAGACCAACAGCCAGGAAAAAAAAAAAAAAATTGGATGTAGATTAGACAGAAGTTTCTGCAACAATTTTCCAAATACAGCAGTAGAAACAAAGAATGTATCTCATTTTAATATGGACCAAAAGAAGGTCTATGGCTTCCCTCAATAGCAGCAGATATGCTGACACATGTCTAACTAGTGTTTGTTTACTCTGAGAAATATGCTATAGCTGATTCATGAGTGACAGAATAGACATAACATGACTAGTCCAGGAAACAGAAGCAGTTTATATGTATATACACATGTATATATGTATTTATTGCATTAAAGATGCACAGGTCAAGATCCCATAGAAAATGTAACCAAAAGATTACTCTTTAACTCAGGAAAAAATTTCTGCAATGTAACACACTGTAAAAATCCTTCTGCCATTTTAAAATAAGACCTCCTAAAAATATTTTACAACCTTTTAAAATTCTTCTTTAAAAGTCTTTAAAAATCTTCTTTTGTTTTCTGTTATCAATGAAGAGAAGAGTTATGGAAATTTGTCCTCATTTAAAATATTTTAAACTTATATACTTCCAGTAAACTTAAATATTAAAGAAAGACTGTTGTGCCAATACAAAGAATGACAACATGAAATCAAATGGTGCAGTTGAGGTAACTGTAGTGCCTACACAGTTAATGTTTCTTTTATAATGCTTTTTGTAGGTAAGGTGTATACAGTTGCAGCTTTATTTTTTATCCATGTGATGGTCTTACATTTAAGACTGACCTATCCATGTGAATAAGGAGATGAAGTTTTAACAAATGCTGTGAATACCCTTTTAAAGATCAATCTGACAGTTACTGTGTAAATTTAAATCACTGTATTAGATCAACGAACCTAAGAAACTGGTAATTTAGAAACAAAAATGTCTGACCCTGAAGTATATCAACCTGCTTCTACAAGACTCCTCTGTACTCTTGAATCTCACCAAGTACAGCAACAGCAAAAGATACTCAGTATCCTTAAGAATCCATTTCAAAAAACATATTGTATTCTTGTAATCCACAGACACCCACACTCAGACTATTCTTGAATGCTTATATTAGTGATGACATAACTAACTAGACAAGCCCCCTCATCCTACTCAGTAATTGGTACAAAGTAGATCTGACAATGTTGATGCACCCGGACATTTTCAAGGGTCATGGTAGTTAAAAATTCAGATAATGTGTTGTAAATTATAATCCTATTAGAGAAATCAGAACAACTCTTGGAAAAAAAAAAAACAAAAAAAAACCCAAAAAAAACCCCAACCCATAAGACTGGAAAAGAGATTGCTTTGTAGGAAGTGACCATTATGTTTCATGCTGTTTAAGACTTGAGAAGTCTAAATTGGTTCATAATCTGAGCTATAGTGGCTCACAACATAAATGCAAATTACTTAAAATTTTAAGGGACATTCTCAGTGAAAGTCTTAAAGGCTGAAGTCCACACCCAATGCCCAGGATTAACAAAAATATAACTATTTACTGAGGGTCAATAGCTAAAATTGACTGAAATTCCATTAATCCCACTGAAATTTAAATACTTCTGTAGACAAACCACCGCAGATACACAGAAAGCGATGCAATCACAGTGTATTGGCATAAACACGGGGACACCCTGCTCAGTCCATTTAGTCATTTGTGTATTTGATGAAGACAGCTGATGAGTAATATCTGAGAAACTACTGTCAAATTTTGTTTCCCTTCCTCACTGCTCCACTCCATTACTCCAGTCTCCAGAGGCACTTCTTGTCTTAGTAATACTGAGCAAAGAGATTTTAGTGGAAGAGTATATCATGGGACAAAAGATGATGGCTCATGAAGTGCTCTGAAGAAAACATATGAAGAGAGAAGATCAAGATCTGTACCGGGAATATTCTTGGGAGAGCATGAGAAAAATTCAGGCTTGAGGATGTTTCCATCCACAACATTAGCACAGATTAGCAGTGGCTGAGAAAGGGTGAAAATGACAAACACTCTTTGTAACCAAGGGAAGCATGAAGCAGTGGGGGAAATAGTATGTGAAGGCACTCACCCAGTCCAAAGCCTCATCTGCCTGCACTACAGACACAACAAAGAAATGTCATGGCCCCACCACCACTTAACATGTTGGGAAGCATGTGTTTGTTGAATCTTTAAGAAGCTACAGGTTTAAGATTTTATTATTTCTTACTCAGTGAGATAGTATGTTCTTTTGTGATTCTTGTTATTATGACAAAAAATGGAGAAAATATCTATTAAGTCTGAGCTTTCCTCTTTTAATTTTAAGCTTTTCTGTAAGACAACAGACTGTATTTTCCCAGTCATTATTACAGCCATTATTACATGAGATCAAGAAGATAATTGTAATATAGGTGTAATATTGTTTTAGAACAGTCTATTGGGTTTCTCCAAAGCTTGAAGTGTTTGTAAACCATGGTTTTAGTTTCATAACACAAATTCAATCAATCTCTAATCCAAATGTGAATTGTAAGTCTAAACCCCTCCTAAACTAGGATTTCTTTCAAGTTAAGGATTAATTTGAGATAATCTTCAATTTTAGATAAATATTTCCTATTTTCTTTTTATAGAAGAGTTACAGAAACGCCTCAGGCAAAGCCTTATAAGATATTAGTGGTTTACTGCAGAAACCTAGCATGAACCTTTTTTGTGAACAGTATTTCTAGCTTTGAATGTTGCTGCTTTTCCATAATTCTTTTTATTTCTCATGTATGCTGTGCTTTCTATCTTTGTAGAGTTCATTTGCAAATACACAGGATATAGTCCTGGAATTGACTTTTTGGGCCATTGATGTTATCCCCAGAGGTATAACTGTTTTTTGTTTGTTGGTTTTTTTTTTTTTTTCATTGAACGTAGTCCCTACTTTTATTTTTCAGCTCTAATGAGTCCTTCCCCTGTTAGGCCACATGAAGATTATCCCACAGTCTCACACAGAAAACATCAATTTCCATTTGCAGGTAAAGGCAGGATGTAAGAGAAATTTGATTCTTCTCCAATCTAATGTGCCAGACACTACATCTCAGTCAAGGACTGAAAGTGGTAAATGAGCATCACCAAAGATATATGTTTGTGCAATATGCTTCCTCCTGAAGGAAAGAGAGACAAGAATATGAATTACAATTTAATCTAAACATTAATATTTCAGGGCCAATAATTACACATTCTCTGTCATTAAGGGCTACGGCTAAATATTCAACCTACCATCACATTATGCATCTTTTGAATCAGGACCATGTTTTCCTGTGTTTTCGTAACACAAACTCACAGCACAGAAAGACATAAAATTCTTCTAGGGATGACAACGTACTTGGCAATATATGTTGTTGGGCATACTTCCAGTCCTTGCAGGAGAATATCTGCATTTATAGAAGATTTTTATGCATTTGTGTATGCAAAGAAGTAATTTTGTTAATATGCATTTTATTTCATTTTGAATGCACTTAAAGAAATCTTTGCCTAATTCAGTAAAAAGGTTTTTATGAGAGAAATTGAGATATAATAGTTTAATTTAAAATAAACCCCTAGCCATTCTGATAGTGCTGGTTTAAGAATGTTTTCATTAGGAAAAGGAAATTTTGACACTACATTTTTTCTAGTAATTGATTAAAGAAGATTTTTCAAAATAGGAGAATGAATAATTCTTTGACAAACATTTTTCCTGTAAATACGGGAAAGAATACATAACAAAAAGAATATGCAAATTCGACCCCAAATTGAAATCACCGATATAAAATGTAATCTGTTCCATTGTGCTGCTGAAAATAATTACTGCAATAATTAGGGTAGCAGAGAATAACACATACACCTTCATCTTCTCTGCTCTGTGTCAGAGGTGCAGGTGTGATTCTCTGCTCTCTGCTCCAGCTGAAGTGTATGGGACAGCCTCTGCAGGGGAGTGGGAAGTGTGCTGGTCCCAGGTTCCACGTCCTGTTCTCTGCTGAGTCTGCTATGAGGACCATCAGGCACAGCAAACCATGGGGACAACTTCAGTGACTCCAGCATGGAGGTGGTGATGTCTGGCCTGTTTTCTGCTGCTGCAGCCATGGGGGAAATAGTTCATGGCAGAGGACAGGACTGAGCATCTAGGAGCTAGCTTGTAAGAACAGTTACAAAAGCAGACATTTTTCTTCTGATCTTGCAGAATGTTCTCTAAGAGTGACAAGCATAGCTTTTCACTTTTCCCTTTTTCTGAGATAGTAATGTACTATAGTGGTGACAAATTGTCCCCTTTTCTTGACATTTTAGTTTGGCTGGCAGCCGGTTGCTCCATCCTCACCATGTTGCTGGTTCCCATTGCCTTATTGCAAACTTCATGACATTTGTTACTTTTTATATTCTTGCTCCAAAATTACATGACTAGGTGAGAATTTAAGCTTTGCTTTATAACAGTATAGTGCTCTAATTCTACCATACATGGAAAAAACTTGAACATGAAACCTGCGGGTAGTCGGGGGACTCAGAAATCATAATCAAAAATAAATTAAAACTGTTTCTTTCTTTTTCTTTTTTTTTTTTTTTTTTTTAATCCTGTGAGCATCAAGTCAGACAAAAGGTATTTTCAGGCTTTACTCATGATTCTCACATGCTTTCAGACAATAAAATTAACCTCCCTTGCCACCCACCCACTTCCTGACCAGCTCCATCAGCAGAACAAGAGAGACACAGGTATGCTGCTACCCTTGCCTCCAGGACCCAGCAGTATATATGTTGCCTTGCAGGGCCAACATGAGGTTGAACTTCTTTTCCTGATCCCAAGTGGGTACAGGTTTACTAAAATGGAAACTACCTCTAAAACCTGAGCACAGATAGGGGAAATGGTTTAGTAGGAGATTCTGCTTCAAACTATTGAACATTACTGCCTTCTTACCTTTACAGCAACAGCTCCTGCCTCAGAAATTATACAAGTCTACACAATACTTTCTTTGAGAATAATAGCTCTTCGTCAGACATACTCTACAGATAAAAATCTGTGACAAAACTAAAATTTGTTCCTGTAACTCAAAAGCAATACATGAGGCTGAAATACAGAAATCCAATCAATGTCAGGAGGGATTGAACAGTTAAATCATTGCATTTATTTCTGAAAAATGGAGACAGCCCCTTGAAAAACATTGCATGAAGAGATCTGAATAGCTCTAGTTTAGTGTTATTTGTCAGAAAAATAAGCTGCATGTGTATATATGAGAGCTGACCAATAAAGGCTACATGGGTGTCATTTTATTGCTTACTCCATCGTCAGGCTCTGCAGCCCAGGACAAATAACTTCCTCACTAATTCTGCTGTACTGTTTTCCTTGGGAGTGGAAGACATTGTAAGCTTTAGATCATCCTCATGGGAAATTTATAGCATGGCAATAGCATCACTTCTGTAAAGAGAACTGCTGTCTTGTGAACATTCACTGGTTGGAGAGAAAAGAAATCCAATACATTATCCTTAATGGAATGATTTAATATGACACAATTGTGAATACAGAAAAAAAATGAAAAACTTCTAATGTTAGCTAGTTTTTGACCTGAATAACTTTGCACATGTTAAATCGCTTATATATATTAAAAAAAAAAAAAAAGTTCTCAGGCATAAAAACATGCTTTATTCTCAAACATGCAGGATGGGATGATGTGATTAAGGCAAAGTATCAGACACTGAAAGATGTGTGGTGAAAGCTGAAGCATGCTGAAGTCAAAGAAAGCTTTACTGCTGGTTTCTAGGGCTCAAGTTTTCACTCCAGAATGTATGTGCTCTGCCAGCATCTCCTGTTATCATCATGGGCAAATTGCATATTTTCATACTCAGAAAACCTCTACCTATTTGCTTAACTTTAAACATATAAGAATTCCACTTGGGCCTTCTGAATCTCATTTTTCCTTATCTCTGTTATAAGTGTGAAAAAAGATTTTGTTGTCAAGCATATGAAGGTGAGTTGAAGCAAAATTAAAACTGCAGTCTGCACATGGAAAGCAGTCTGAAGCATTAGTTATGCAGTGTTTATAAGGAATCTGTTTTGGTGTCTTGCAATACTGGTCCTTCCATGGTAGAGACATCATGTCTGAAGCTAGTTTTTGTATCAAGTTATTGTCAAGTTTGCCTGACATGAGTGAAGAATGAGTTCACTCAGATCCAGACACAGGTGCAGGTTCTCAGCCCAGTTCCAGGGTACATTTCAGAGCCCCTCGCAGTTAAGTCTCAAAAACATCACGCCAGAAGGTGAAATGGCCGAAGTCAGGAGGCAGAATGGCTATGTTTTCACATTATTTAACACTACCTGAATGCACTTTCTTCCTCTTGGGAGATAGGGCTCCTGAATCCTTTCTTAAAGGTAGCTCCCTCTGTCCTTCTTTCAAAGATGGAACAAAGATTGTTCCTTCCTCCTAAAACACAGCTTTAGATGGAGATAATTCAGTGGTTAGACCACTAGCATTCACTTGCCTGCGGGCTGTCTTATAACCTACCAACCCTCCAGCTGCGTCTGGGGCCCTGCCCACCACTTTTTAAGTTTCCAAGAGAGTGTGCAAGAGGGCAAACTTCACCTCTGCTTTTGGAATAGCAATGCTCCAAAAGAAAATAATGCCAGATTCAGTGGAGAACAAACAAGTGACAAGTGAAAGCTCGACTGTCTCATGCAGCGTTGGAGACACTCTCTCAGAAGTGAGGTCGTTCTTAAATGGGCTGTAAGCCTACTTATTTACTTCTACCTACTGCTGTATCTTATTGCAGAAGTGCGCACCACCTCTGTGTATTCAGTTACATAGGAAACTTCTGCTGCTCTTATCTTCCTCTCTCTCATGGTGAGGAATACAAAATCAGCCATTGAAGGTGTTCAAACTTCTTCATCTGAAAATGAGATTGATTATCCTTTTTATCCTTCCCTTCCCCTATTTGAACTCTGTCGCCCTCGGCCTGCAGGTCCCTATCTCCGAGGTGAGTCTGGGATTATTCTTTCCCTTCCCTTTTAGATGTCACTCTGTCATGGTAAAGAGCAGAAGCAAAGTGGAGGAAGGAGAAAGTTGCATATTTGGCACAAAACAAACCCATAACCCCACTAATTTTCTCTGTCCCATTCTGCAGAGCTTCCCTCCCTGGTCCTGTCTCCACCATATCCAGTTTGCAAGCACCTACAAGTCATAGAATCATAGAATGGTTTCTGTTGGATGGGACCTTTAAGATCATCTGGTTACAAGCCCCC
This sequence comes from Pterocles gutturalis, assembly GCF_000699245.1. Lineage (NCBI taxonomy): Eukaryota > Metazoa > Chordata > Aves > Pterocliformes > Pteroclidae > Pterocles > Pterocles gutturalis. The sequence goes on along the minus strand of NW_010141302.1, from coordinate 11,496 downwards.
TGCCATGAGCAGGGACAACTTCCACTAGACCAGGTTTCTCAGAGCCTCATCCAACCTGGCCTTGAACACCTCCAGGCATGGGGCACCCACAGCTTCTCTGGGCAACCTGTTCTGGTGCCCTCCACATGCAGTTGCACCCACAAATTTGCTTGGCTGGAGCCCCACACGGTCAATGAGCTCTGAGGACACTGGCTGGATTGAGCCCCTCAGTGGACAAGACATCACTGGTGAATTCTGATCAGGTTTAGAGACTAGCAACGATATAAGCTTTGATTATGGGGATGGATGCACCTCAAAAGGCACAATTAAACAAAAGAAAGCAAGAAAAATCTAATGATTTTTCATACCCACAGCTTTGGTTTTCTGTAGTGGCTATGCTTTTTTCTTTTTTCTGATATTAACTTTACTTAAATATAGATTCTTTTATTTGTTTAAAGTTTGGATTATCATGTTATTTGTTAACCCGAGGGCACTCAGCCAATACTGTAAGCCTGGTTGTTGCTTGATCTGTTCAAAACCCAAGACTTGTACTCACAAGTGTCACCATTGTCAAATATTAAATGACACGCTGAACCATTGTGAAACAATGTGTCTTATTACACATCTGTCAGTGGGCATATTTAACTGGTTTGGGTTTTGCATTTTTTACAAATAAATTCATTTCCTAGTCCTAGTTCTTTATAACTGAAACTATTTGAAGGATAATTAAGCCTCATCAGGCTACTACAAGTATAGCTATGAGGAGGCTCGCACAACACCATTTATAAAAGGATATAAAATGCTCTTAGAATACAAGATGTGTGCTGTCATTCGTTCTTTGAAGCATATGAATAAATTCAGCTACTAAAGCTACAAGCTCCCTCTTTGAAATTCAAAAGTCAATCTGATTTTTTTTTTTTTTTTGGAACTCCTAAATCAATTGGAAATAAATTTGTGGAGGAATTTGGAAAAGCAGTTTAGGGAGGGCAAGTTGATGGTAGATGTTTTCATGATTTTGTTTTTAGTTTTACTTCTTAGGAATTTTCTCCATGAGACAGCATAATTTCTGGATTTTGACTTCCCCAAATAAATAAGAGCTATGATTCCCCCCTCAGCTATTTATGGCCTTACCTTTTACAATTTTAGGTAAGTTATTTTCAACTTTAACACCTAAAAGACAAGGGAAGTTTGTTGTTGACCTCTGATAGTGAATGGAGTCCAGGACTGTGGCAGAAGGATCCAGAGAGTAATGTCCATGCATACCTGATTTCTAATGTGTTTTACAAACACCGTGGGGGTTTCTTAGAACTTTTTGGACTCACTGGGAGAAATGCAGGTTATTATGCCATATTTTGGAGATCTTGATTTGAAAATTTTCAGCAGATATCCAGAGGTAACTGAAGCTTCCTGGTTTGATGGCTAAGAAGTTTCTGGGAGAAAAATCTTGTTTACTGTCAAAAGATCTTTCCATCAGTCACTGGAAAATGTCAGGATCCAAGAGCCTCACTGCACCACCAGATAGGTAGGTCATATACTCAAGTTCAACAAAATGTAGCAGACCTAATCTTGTGTTAATGCACAGGACAGGTATAGTGAGAATTCACGTCAAAGTAATTTCTAGCAAACATTAAAATTATTAATGATTACTTTAATAGCAAAGAATCCAACAGCACTGTGGCAAGTCTGGCATGTGAATAGAAATCATGTGGGAATTCTATACATGGCTGAGAGTGGAAGAAAATCTGTGTCCTGTTTAGGAAAATGACTTGAAGCTACAGCAGAAATATATAAATGCTTCTCTGTTAAGCATGAAGCCTGGGCTGAATGTGGCCTCATCTATTTCAGTGGAGTTGACCTTCTTATCCTAGGGCTTGAATTTGTTTCTGTAGATGCTGAGGCAAGAAAATAGTTGGAAGCTGTTATTAGTCAGCTGCCCTTAAGGCTAGTTTATAATTATTGAAGACAATTACAAGATATGTTAAACTATTATGTGATGTTATTTGAACAGGCTAAAACTCATTAGAAACCACATAAAAACTTTTTTCATTAATGCCATGAAACAGTCCAGTACCTCATTTTTGTGTCATAGGCAAATTTCTCTGCTTTCACAAATGCACCCTCTCATGTACAGTACTGGCCTACAAAACATGGCCAAGTGGATTAAGTATAAATTCAAAATCATCAGATTTTGGTTATAATTCCTTTCACTGTCATTAAGGTGTAGGTTAGGGAACAATCTCTTGGTAGCAATGGCCTGAATCTCTTTTGCTTCTTCATTCCCTGTTTGAAGTTGCTCTTGCTGCCATGTTGCTTGCTGTGCTCTACCAGCCACACAGACTCTTGCATAATGTGTGCCCATGGCCTGAGTCTCTGTGTGTCATCTTACAGAAATCATTTACACTTTCTGAACAACAGCTCATAGTCCTCAAGAAAGGCAGGGAAACTTTTGTTATTATGTGTATTCACAATTTGTCTGCAAGGTTGGTCTTCACTGATGACTACTGAGTGCTTAGCTGGGCTGACCTTCCACCAAAACTCTATAAACTACCTTGTTGAGTTAGTTGCTGAGGGCTGACTTTTCTCACATTTTGTTTCATACAGATTTCACAGATGTTTTCTTCGATTTTGCATGTAAAGTAAAAATTTGGAGATTAAATACATCTATTTATTCTATGAAACAGCATGCCTAGGTATATTTAAATGTCAAAAGACAAAAAGTTTTTAGGTGTAAAACTTAAAAATCAATGTGTCTTTTTCTTAAGTGCTAGAATTAAACAAAAATAAAAAACACCCAATCATGCCATGAATTACAGTAAAAAAGTTGAAATTACAGAGCTAGGAAACAGAACACTAACACAACTTTTATTTGGAAAATATTTGTCCTGACATGCCACTTGGCACACTCGAGGGAGGCAAAAAGTTATGTAAGTAATTTTATAGCACTCCATTAGCTATACAAGTCCTAGACCTGAGATTATAGCAATAAGCAGATTCTAACAGTAAGATTTCAACAGGATTACTGTTACTATGTCTCTTAGTTATATCTTGAGTTCTTGCTTCACCTTCACCTTGGATCAGATAAGTAGGTGTGCTGGTTTTGGCTGGGATAGAGTTAATTTTCTTCACAGTAGTTAGCATGGGGCTCTGCTTTGTATTTGTGCTGGAAACAGCGGTGATAATGCAGAGATGTTTTCATTACTGCTGAGCAGGGCTCACACAGAGCCAAGGCCTTTTCTGCTTCTCACATCACCCCACCAGCGAGTAGGCTGGGGGTGCACAAGAAGTTGGGAGGGGACACAGCTGGGACAGCTGATCCCAACTGACCAAAGGCATATTCCATACCATAGGACATCATGCTCAGCATATAAAGCTGGAGGAAGGGGGGACATTCAGAGTGATGGCTTTTGTCTTCCCAAGTTACTGTTATGCCTGATGGAGCCCGTCTTTCCTGGAGATGGCTGAACACCTGCCTGCTGATGGGAAGTAGTGAATGAATTCCTTGTTTTGCTTTGCTTGCATGAGTGGCTTTTGCTTTACCTATTAAACTGTCTTTATCTCAGCCCACAAGTTTTCTCACTCTTACTCTTCTGATTCTCTCCTCCATACCATGGGGGAGGGAGGGAGTGAGTGGCTCTCTGGTGCTTATTGCCAGCTAGGCTTAAACTACAATAGTAGGAAGAAAAAAGAAGTGTTGTGATTTCTGCCTCTAGAGTGGCATAGCTGAGCTGCTGGTTTCCATTTCGTTCAATAAACAGGAGGAGAACAGAAGGAAAAATGAAAAGTAACTGTTGGTGTGAGGGTCCTTCTGAGATCATGTATTTCTAGAGCTGTAGAGAAAAAAATCTGTTTAAGAACTAAGGGGAAAAAAAACAGTCAAAAGATGGGGTCAGAGCTTTTCTGATGTGAACCAAATCTGGCCACTATTAACGGAATCAGTCTAACAGGGTAAGATGATATATAAAATAAAATATTTCCCAGTTTATCAGTGTTCACACTTCCAGAGAAGTTCTCGTGACTCAGGAGTTGTCTAGAAAAATTCTGTAAACCTAATTAGTTATGATGGCCTTAAAAAATTGTATTTTGGACAGCTTAGATGACACAGTTCTCCAGCCTTTGAGGTGAACTTGTTAAGATTATTCATAATTTCTATGAAACATAAGGTCAGAAGTCTGACTTAAACTAGGAAACGCCAAGAATTCAGATTTAACCTTGAAACTCCCTCTCCCTTGCTGTTACTGGACATCAGTATTCATAAGAAGACCAAGTGATTACGATCATTTGACATCTTGTAGAGGAACTCTTTTTTTTTTTTTTGAAACACAGACTGTGAAAATGTGTCTTCTTGGGTTAGGCTTTCCTCTTGATCATTGTTTGAGGGCTCAATTCAATAAGAAACCAATCTGGATTTTATCCACCATTAATAAGTTAGTTTAACATTCAAATGATCTCGTCTACTGGAATCGTCTGTCAGCATGGGGGTATTGCAGTCAATAATCTCTTTAAAGGTACTTTTGCACAACAAAGCAAAAGCAAACAGCTAAAAATACTAGAGATTCCAACCAGGAAACAGAAAATAGTTTCAAAATTTACTCCACTGTTCTATCATCTGACAGTACATACCTAGAAGAATTTTAGTTTTTATACTTTCAAAAACTCCTTGCTTTTCTCTGCCAGACACTAACGAAAATGTCTGCGGACATTTCCCCTAACAATACAGTACCAAAACGCATTTGGTAAAAATACCTTGATAATATAAACAGAAATGCTATCCAAACTTCTTTCTTTTTAGACTGGATTTACTATTGATGGTATAAGCTTTGTGCAAAACTACAGATGAAGCTGTCTGGCCCTTGTCTGGATTTAATCAGCTTCAACAAAAGAGCTGAACACCTTTCTCACTGATAGAGAGTAGAAGCAAAGACTGTTGCTAATAGGAGCAGACATAGCCTGCCAATGGCTAGATTTTAAGCAGCTTCACTTCAATTTTGTAAATAAGTTTATTGTAATCCTAGCATGTGAATTTTAACTTTTACCATTGGAGAATGCAGTTCAAGTAACCTTACTGGTAACAGTGGAACTATTATTTATTACAGTAGTTCCCAGTGACTCCCAACAAAGACCACTAAACAAATATACAGAATTAAAAAGCAAGATCTATATCCAAAAGGCATAAAATTTAAAACATGTACGTCAGACAAATGAAGACAAAAAGGAAGTGTTCTTATTTCCTTTTACAGAGAGGGATTTGGAACAGTAAGAGATGAAAAGATTTGCCTACAATGACCCAATATGTCAATGGCAGAGAAGAAAAATGAATCAAGAATTTCTGAGTCTCTGTCTATTGTCCTAAGTACAGTGCGTCAAAGCTGATTTCAACACTTTATTTCTAAATCAAGATCCAGCTAAGCATGGTCTCTTTTAGCTGAAACCTCTCCTTTCTATCTACATTTCTAATAACTCTCATAATAGTTTATCCTATCTCTGCACAACCCGTTCACTATATTGCATGACATATTCTATGAAAAATACGGTCTAAAGGAGTTCTCATTCCATTTTGACACATGAACAAATATTCATCTATTGTTATGAAGGCAGCAAAGGGAATACATACCTTTAACTCTTTAGACATTCCTATGTTCTCCAAAAAAGCTGGATAAAGCATTGTGATTCAGGCTCTGTTCTCGGTTGCACTGTTATTCACCTTGAGGGACACCACCAAATGTGGTGGAGTTAGACCCATGTGAACTGGTGTGAGGTAAAGGAGAACCTGGCCTTTCTCTTCCTAAGGAATTCCTCTTCGGTTTTTACACCTATACAGGACACAATGAAATGTGTGCAATGCAAAGAACCCAATTATAGCATTATTTGAAAGATATTCATGATGCACTTAAAATCAATATGCCTTTGAGGGGGAGGAAATTGAAAAGGCTATAAATAAATATGGAGAAATATCCCAGTGGCCTTTTTCCCCTTTGTGTTTGCAGAGCTGTGCCAACATTCTAAATGTGTTTGCTCTTAGATTTTTCATTTCTATCTATTATTTCTACAAAACCTAATAAGTCTGTGCAGGAAAAAAAAAAAATCACCACCTGGAGGTTTTGAGCTAATGGATAGAAGCAAGAATCACTAAAAATCCATGATTATTGGCAGTGACATGACACAGCACTTTGGAAAGAGTATACCAGTGACTTTGCTATTTGCTTTTAAAATATTGGACTACCTCTGTTACTTTTACTTTAGTTTATCTAAAACATAACTACTTTCTAACATATGGATCAGCCCCTTAGCTATCATGAATTCCCACAGTTGATTGAGCTTACTGGGGTTATGTTGAGGATTTGAAAATTATTAGTGCACACAGCTGTCTGTCAAAAGTGATGAAAAATAGTACTTGCCTTTCTAGTAAAGGAAAATATTAGTATTTCAAACTATTTATATAAAGTCCTAACCCAGTTTAGTGAGTGTGGAGATCGTGTCATGCAGAGCTATAGGACAGGGGATTTAGGAAGTGTGCTAACAGTCTAACTCTTCAGCAGCATTTCTTAGGAAAACGAGACCTGATTGCATAGCCATTCTGTAATGGTATGCCTGTGTGAGTGCAGATGGGTACAAGTGTGCGTGCAGGGATATGCAGACACATCCTTGCCCCAGTGTCCATCTGTCATTCCTTCCCCATATCTTTGGCATCTGTTGCCACTCTCAACCAGATTTGCGAGAGGAACATTTGAAAGGTTTGAAAATCTTAAGGTTCCTACTATAGTAATGAAAACAGATGACTGGGGACAGGAGAAAGCCCTTAGAGGAAGTTACTTTTGATTAGTAACTTAAGACATTATACAGAAAAGAAATGTTCAGAATGCCTACGCACAAGAAAAGATCCAACTAGGGCTTGCTTAGGAGTAGCAAAATGCATATGAGGTTGAGGCTAGGGACATTTAAATTGTATTTCTTGTTGCCTTTACTTTCTGTGGTGAATGTAGGGATGTCACCAAAAGTTTCTATTCCATTCATTTGAACTGCTCAATGAATGATAGGTACATGTGTCTGAATCAGCAAATGAAGCAAGATGGTTTCACAGAAACATTAAAAGTGTATCTAATCCATCTAATCATATGAAACATCATTCTTATAATGACTGATGAACAGAGTTACTTGTAAATAAGAGCATGATGGATGTGGTATGAGAACAGGTACAAGCCTAGGAGTACTGGAGGTGAAGGTCGTGAAGTTTGTATCAGTCATGTTCATAAAATAATTCAGCACTGAATCCTGGTTCAGATTCAAGAGCCATTGGGAAATGCTTAATTTACATTCTGCAACAATATTTTGTTTCCTGAAACTGTAGCTATTCAATGAAAAAGTGCTTTGCCAAGCTGTGCTGCAGACTTTGAAGAACCACAGTTTCAATGTAGCCATTCAAAAATATGGATCTTGTTCAAGATCATAGACTCACTGTCGATTCACGGTGTTTACAAGTGATATAGTATCTAAGGATCATGTGCTGTACTAGACTTCAATACTTCAGGCTGACACCTGCAGCCTGAATTAAAATAGGACAGATGGGCAGACAGTAAACCTGTGGCTTCCTCAGCACTCAAAGTGTGGAAATACAGGCAGAGATCTAGGTAGGACTAAGTCTCAAGAAAGAGTAAACCATCTGCATTTATTTCATACAGTGGAGAGGATAGGGGTTGCACCACCCAGCCCCTTGGGACATCATTGCGTTCTTTATCCTACATTCAACAAAAAGGGGAGAGGTGGGAATTGTCTCATGTTTCCTGCACTTCCCATGGGCATCGTACATGTCTAATATTAGCAGTCTGTTCCTCCAAAGCTGTCATGCCCTTTCCCTGCCCTGAGAGGCCCTTTGAGTTCCCCCTGCACTTCATGATCTCTGGGCACACTAGAATGGAATTGAATATGGGTAGAATTACGCATTCTGTGTGATAATCCCAATATCGTGTTTACAGGAAAGGGGAATGCGTTATCTTTGATCTCTCTTGCAGCTCTCATTTTCATTCACTGGATTTGAACTTCCAGTTCATAGACAATAGGTGCCCTGTTGAGTTTTGCAATAATGAGTTGGGTTGTGGCTGCAAAACATTCAGATGCAGCTGGGAACCCAAACAGTAATATGAATTTAAACCAGCTGCAGCTAGACCAAAACCCCAAGACATGCAGTATTGCCAACTCTAGCCAAACCAACTGCCCACAAAATATGAGATTTGATCAATCTTTACAAGCTTTTTAAAAAAATAAGTCTGTGACACCCCTCTTCCTCAGCCTTTTTTCAAGCCTGTGTGTTTTATTGTAAGCTTTTCTTTTCAGACAGGAGTACATGAGATTTTAAGGAAAGCCGCTGTTCTCGCATGACAATCTAGAACTTTAAGAAATAAATCGAGTATTATCTCACATTTAACAAACCCTAAGAATTATCACACTCTAAGACTATTAAAAGCCTTAATTAAAATAAAGCCAAAGTGTAAAATGTGTTTACATAAAAGACAACACTTAGTAAGGTAATTTTATAGGTACTTTCCAGTAGTTCAAGATTTTGAACCTGCCAATGCATGAGAACACTGATTTTTATTTAAAGACAGACGTACTTTAAAAGATCATTTAAAGGGCCATAAATTCCAGCAATTTGCGGGGGGGGGGGGCGGGGAATCTTGCCTTTTCAGGGTGTTGAAATACTTTATCCCGTTGATCTGGATTTCAACATTGAACCTTTGTCTTTGGAAAATCTTTATTTAAGTCAATATTAAACAAATTTGATTTAGTTAAAAATAGTTCAGACTGGGGAAAATTGAAATATAAACATGTATTATTTCCCATGTATTATTTACAAAATGATAGGAATCTGGCTGGGAAGCTTTGTTTCACAAAATATGAAATATACAGATCATTCTAATCACCTTATTGTCATAAGGGATAAATTCCTTAAGTTCTGTGATCAAAGCATTGTGCAGGACTGCCTGCATATATTTAACATAATTGAGGCTTAAGAATGTTCTTTAAAGAAAGAAAGGTCACCTTTCATTTTGAGATATCACTAGATCACTGGGATCATAAGTTAAAGTCACTACCTCTGTTAAAGCAAAAAGGGTATTATTTACTGTACTCTTTTTGGAATTCTAAATATTGTTATAAGAATGGAGAACAGGAGCTTGGCTAGTGATTATTTTTATTAGCATTTTTATTATCAGTCTTCCTTTTTTTTGTTTGTTGATGGATGATTGTATCCTAACTGCTAGTATCCTTCTATTAAAAAGTAGCTTCCATTTTTCATTACAAAGAGCTTTTCATCCTAGACAAACTGTCTCATTTATCTGTCCTGTTCTTTTGAGTTTGGATCCTCAAATTCTTGGAGGTCATACCTGAAACCATCCCATTTGTTCTAGCCCAAACTAATATTTAAAATATCTGAACCTGCTCCCCATGACTTTTGTACTGGAGTAGCTTTATCTATAGTGTTACAGGAGCTTCCTATTCAGGACATACATGACATTCACAGAAAAACTGACATTGATTAAATTAGCTTTGGATAAGCACCAAACACAAATTACAACTGTCCAGCGGGAACTGCAGATTTGTTCCCTCAGGAGCTGAGCAGTATGGCAACATAAATGCAAACCAAATAACTATAATTGTTATTTCTTTCAGAATATGAAAACAAAATAACCAGGTGGCATTCATAACACTGTTTTTCTACGACTGCCTCACCGTGTAGGCAGTCATATAATTCATTTTTGCCTCCCTATCTTGTCCACTATGTAATTTCAAAGTACCTGCTTCATAGGTACGTGGCATCTAGCTTGTGTTTGTAGCTCTATAAAAATTCAAGTCTAAGTCAAGCAGTGTAGGATTTATTCAGAGCCACCTGAACTCTCCTTAAGACCCCTCGAGAAATCCCCAAACATTAATCACTGAGATCACCGTGACTATTTGTTTGACATAATACTGACAGTGATTCCATCCCCTTATATTATTTAGTGTTATAATAATTGAAGAATTGATTCCAGAGATAGGAAATATGAGTTTTCAGTCTCATTCTTCTCAGAGAGTTGAACCCACCTTGAAATGTCAAGTCATGAGACCTTGTGAGAGCACTCAGTGTCCTTTGACTGAAGCTTAACCATTGTGCATCCAGGCTCATAACATGGTAGGGCAGATACTAAGAAAAGAAGAGGGAGACTTATTTTAACATTGGGGTTAGGACACTCTATGTACAGAGAGGCAGAACAAAAATTCCAAACCCTGAAATGTGTATATATTTTACATTGGCAAGTATTGTCCAAAAAAACAAACAAAAAAAATCCCATTTGCGGGGGCCAAACAAACAAACAAACAAAAAAAAAAAAAAAAAAAAAAAAAAAGAATGAAAGAAAGAAACAAAAAAACCCTAAACACTTCACTTTTTTTTTGTAGGATTATTTTTTAGACCAGTCAGGGCCTTGCAATTCCCCAAAAAGCCGCATGGGTACAAAGGCCAATGCTCAGCCAGGGATAGGAGCAAGGCTAAGACATGAAGACAGTGGGACCATCTCTTTAGCAGCAGAGTGCTTTCAGGCCACATGAAAGTGACTGTGTAACCACAGCCTCCGTTTCCTGTCTGTACTGATTTGTATAGAGAATTTATGCACTCTCACATGAATAAACGCTTTAGGGACATCTCTTTGTTCTGGTGATACAACTTCTAAATTAGTTGAACTGGATCCACTCATTACCTTATTGAGCTTTAACACAGCTACCGTGAGTTGTCTGCCACACCATTCCTTTGAAGGATACTGTCTGTGAACATAAATTTTCTGACAGTGCAGTGTCACATGGCTATCACCTTCAGACTTGTTCAATATGTTTCAAAGTATAAGGTGTGTATGTTATGGCGTTGTGTAAATCTTATGTTTATTTTTCTGTGTCCTGTATTATTTTTAAGCTCCCTGTGTCCTCTAGTGTCTAGCTATCAGAACTGCATAAACTGGCAAACAAATACTTGTTTCCATTTTCTTATCTCAAAACATAAAAAAAAAAAACTTTTCCATCCTACCGATCTTCTCAGCTATTCTTTCTTATTCTTTTTTTTTTACTACGTGTTATACTAATAATGATATTTTTTTAGTTATTCTTGTTAAGCACCAGCAGCACGTGTGGCACCATTACCAATTTTATATATAATCTTCTTGCACATAGACATATATCTATTATCTAATTATCTGTGTGCTTGCTGGAGATTTTAGCAGCCAGGATATACATTTTATTGTGAATGCTGATTACAGGTCTTGGTAGGTATTGTGTAGCATTTTCTTACATACTGAAGTACATTCTCCTCTCACTTGGGCATGCCAAATTGTCACTGAGGACAACAGGAGCTGCTTTTATTCATCCTAAAAAAATATGTGGGTACAGACCACAGTACATTTTAGGTTACTGTGGAAAGCCTGTGAGCACATAATAGACAACCATTTTATAATACAGATACATTAGGAACCAGTTGTGGTGAATGGGATGGAGTCTAGT
>NW_010141301.1:269-536 GCF_000699245.1 Pterocles gutturalis | reverse complement strand
ATCATCCACTCATTTTAATTACGCAGAACGAGTTGCAACTCATCCAGCCTGAAAGTTACATTAAAAAGAGAGGGAGAGCGAGCGTGGGGAAAGAGGACGGGAGAAAAGAGCGAGATGGAAGCAGAAAAAGCAGTTGAGGGTGGAGTTACAGCCGGCGAGGGCATGATAAACAACGCTCCTTGCCTTACTGTAAATTTTAATGCAGCGTTTTATTTTAAGCTTTCTCAGAGGTCAGCAGAAACTCCCCCCTCCGTGTTTCTCCCACTC
>NW_010141301.1:0-204 GCF_000699245.1 Pterocles gutturalis | reverse complement strand
AAAAAAACAAAACAAACCAACCCAACAAAAAAAAAGCCCCCAGGGCCCAGCAAAGCCCCAGGCTCCCAAGTGCGCTGAGCGCCGCGGGCAAGGCGAGGCGGGCGTGTGAGGAGGAGCGGGCTACTCTCCACGAGTTTCCAAGTTTCCGTATTAAGGCCGCCTACAGGTTTCGCTGCTCTTTAAACCACTCTGAGGAATTAAACA
>NW_010141300.1:413-1003 GCF_000699245.1 Pterocles gutturalis | reverse complement strand
GGGCGATGTCCCCAAGGCCACCGGCGTCAACGGGGACGGTGGCACCTCTTGGGTCACCGAGGGGACGGGCCACCAGCCCGCAGGGGGACGCGGCCCCCGCGGTGGCACCCGGGGAGGTGGCACCCATGGGGACATCCTCGATGGAGGTGGCACCCAAGGAGGTGGCACCCATGGGGACGTCCTCGATGGCCATGTCACCCGAGGTGTCACCCATGGAGGTGTCACCCGAGATGTCGCCCATGGAAGTGTCACCCGAGAAGATGTCACCCGTGGAGGTGGCACCCATGGAGGTGGCACCCATGGGGACATCCTCGATGGCCATGTCACCCAAGATGTCACCCGTGGAGGTGTCACCCATGGACATGTCCTCGATGGCTTTGTCACCCGAGATGTCACCTGTGGAGGTGTCACCCGAGAAGATGTCACCCATGGAGGTGTCACCCATGGACACGTCCTCGATGGCCATGTCACCCGAGATGTCACCCGTGGAGGTGTCACCCAAGGAGGTGTCACCCATGGGCGTGTCCTCGATGGCTTTGTCACCCGAGAAGATGTCACCCACGGAGGTGCCACCCCTGGAGGTGCCACCA
>NW_010141300.1:0-340 GCF_000699245.1 Pterocles gutturalis | reverse complement strand
GGGCGCGTCCCCCGCCTCAGCGCCGCCCGTCGGGATGTCACTGAGCCTGATGGGGGACAGTGGGTGACACCGTGGGGACCGGGCGGGGCACCCAAACGTCCCCAGGAGACACCGGGACCCGGCGCCAAGAGACTGCGACTGGAGGACGCTGGGGACAACGGGGACACCGAGGCCACCAGGTGGGGACCCTCCCAGTTGGGTCACTGGTGGCCACCATGGTGGGACCCTCCCAGTTGGGTCACTGGGACCATCCCAGTTGGGTCACTGGTGGCCACCATGGTGGGACCCTCCCAGTTGGGTCACTGGGACCATCCCAGTTGGGTCACTGGTGGCCACCATG
>NW_010141299.1:4007-32625 GCF_000699245.1 Pterocles gutturalis | reverse complement strand
GGTCCCTCTCCCCTACACTACTCTCCATCCTTGATGGAGTGGAAGAGAAAGGACAGGTGGAGAGCAGAGGGAACCTGGGACCGGAGGGACACAGACTATGCAAGAGGTAGGGTGGAAAGGGGCTGCTAGCAGACTTCAGCTTGCCTTCGGGCCATGGCACAAGGCAGAAAGCAGCTCCTGAGAACTTCCTAAGCACAATTCCACCATGTTACCCTGCTACCACACTGCAGCCTAGAAAATCTCTTGGCCAAGTCCAAATGCATGGTTCATCCACGGCAGATGTTGTGGGGTGTGAAGGCTGGGTGGACGTGCTGTGGTAGCTCATCTCTGGGCTGCACTCCACTGATGTGACCTGGTACACAGTCCAGCAGGCACTGGTGCTGTCACATACCATAGGGATATATAATAAAACCAGAACTGGAGCTTAAAATATCAATTCCTTTCAATTCCCAAGTGTCCAAATTTGAGCTTCTTGGCTGTTCTAGCAGTTGGAGTTCCCTCGACACAGCAGCTCCAACATCACCTGGTTTGTAATGTTCTTGCTGAACAGACACAGAAGGTATCTGATGTGTCCTGTACAGACACACACAAGAGCTGGTCCTCGCTCCTGAAACACCATCCTGAAGAAGAGCAGACAGAATCTGTCTTCACTAATGGAGATGGAAAAGGAGAAGGGACATGTTTCCAGTGCATTAACTGATTAATTTTTCCAAAAGGAACGGGAAACCTGCTTTGACTGGTCAATACAACCTGCCTTGTCCACACAAAGATTTTAAGGACATCTCTCCTCTGGCATAGGTGTGGCCATACAGAAAGACAGAAAGGTTGGGAGAGAGACAGATGAGAAATGTCGCACCAGAGCTCTAGCTAAATTCTCGTGAGAGCTCCTGTTGGCCTGGTTTCTGTTCTGCTGTGTTTAGTTTATCCATAAGGATTTCTGACTCATGCCAGAATGCTTTGCACTGGCTGCTCCTCTTTCTTAAGGACAGCCCAAGCTGATGAAAAGATCTATTTGTGAACAAGAGGCAATCCCTTCAGAAAGTAAAGCTGGAAAAAAAAAAAGAAAGAAGCCAAACAGTGGAAAAAGTGGGTTGCTGAGTGGGGTGGTGGAGAGCAGGGAACCACTGTTCAGAAAAGAAAAAAAAAATGATGAGAGTAGTAGTCTGGTCCCATCTTTGCCTCGAGCTACGTCAGGCAGATTTTTAACTTGAGGGATTAAAGAATGCTTAAAAATAATAGCCTAGAACTTGAGCCTGTATCCTGTACTGGAAGCAGGGTTTGTCCTGCTTGAAGAGATCAGCCACAATGAGGAATCAACTCAAATGCTGCTTTCCCAGTTGAACAGGTGTCAGATTTTACACCACACCTGATTTTGAGTGCAATGCCTTCAAGTCCAATACAAGGCTTCCTGCTTTGGTCCTCCTCCTTCCTCCCTCTTCACACCGCAAACCAGGACTGTGGGCTATGCCAAGAACACCTGAAGATTACGTGCAGCTGAAGCCGGAGCTGACTGAGTGGTCTGAAAATGTTGCTGCTGATTTTTTGTTTTTTTCCAGCCTGTGTGTGTGAGCAGTGGATTTGCCAATGAATTTTGCATTGTTTTCTCTCTATTTAGGCAATGGATGCCTTAACAGTAGCATCCATTGAATCATGAGCCTTTTGGCCTTGGGCGGGCACAGAAGGAAGAGGCTATAGCTACTTGCATAACTCAAAGAAACAAAGCTCATCACAGCAATGCCTGGGAGTGCTGCTGTCAGCCTTGTGTCTGGTGGCATTTCTGCAAGACACCATTCTGCCCGCTGCCTTTCCACTCCAGGGTTTATAGCTTTGGTATTAAAATGGAAGCAAACAGAAATCTGCACAAATGAACTCATCATGGAGCAGAGGTGAGTTTGGTTTGCTGTGCTAAGAAAAAAAAAAAAGCTAGTTATTTTAAAATAATGCCTTTTGAATGGATTCAGCCAAGTTGTGAGGCATCCCTGTGTAGAAAGGGGCACTGGATTATTGACAAGCCATCACAGTCTGTACTTGTAGATTTTTTTTTTAAAAAAGAAAAATCAACCCAAACAAATCGCAGCAGTCTAAACAGCAGAAGCAGTGATGGAAGAACAGGGAAGCTGCTCTAATGATACAGCATGTGCACAAACACCTACATCTTTTTGAAAAGGGGTCCATGCAGTGTGAGCAGAAGCAGGAGGACAGCAATGCGTGGTGCGGTTCTCCTCCCAGGGTCGGGTACAGCCAGGGCAAGAGAGGGCAGGAACGTACTTTCTGGTGCTTAGTTTCCTAAAAACCAATCCGTTTAACAGTAACTGAGCTGATGATGGATTTTTCCCTTTCCATGTAGGGGGCATATCTCAGCCAAGGGATTCAGAAAGCTCCCTGGGGCTGGCAGGGGAAGGGCAGCAGGAGGCAGCACTTATGGGGGGACACTCCAAGTGCTATCAGGAGTTTCCTCTCCAGCTTGCCCAGGACACTGCTGGGTTTCCCAGCCCTCACCCAGGAAACCCCAGGGCTGCCGAAAGCCTCAAAGCAGGGGTAGGGTCGTGGAAGGAGATTTCCTGCACACCAGCAGGGAGTTGAACTGCCTGCAGAGCTGGCTAGACAAGGAGGTGCACGCACACGTCCAAGGGTGGCTTAGGGACTGACTCCCCTTTCCAGAGCCCAGGAGGAAGCAAAGAAGGATTAAAGCTTCTTCTCCTCACTGCTTTTTCTACTTGATTAACCTATTGCCATCCTGTCAGCCAAAATAAATGTCTTTGATATAAGCCCACCCTCCTGCCACTTTGGCAAAAGAGCTGAAGTTACTGTGTAAAGCCCAAAGGCCAGCACCCAGCCAGATCCCTTAAGGCTTTCTTTAACCTCTTCTGGACCTGACCCCATCCCAGAAGCAGAGCAACCACGTTCTGTTCATGAACACGCCACCCTGCACTCCCCCAGCACGCTCAGCACCTGGCTGAGGAGAGTTTGCTTCCACATCAGCATCTCACAGGGCTGTCCGAGGGGATGGCATGACACAGGAGAACGCTGGCAGGGAGCCTTGCTGCCACAAGCCGCCACACATTTCTGAGACAAGCTGGGACATCTGGTACATGTCCTGCCCCCACTCTACAAAGCAGTTGCAAGGCCGTCTGAGTTTCATCCTGTGACCTGGGCTGTTCACAAAGTTCCCCAGCCTGCTGGTGTCATGGGAAATGGACCTCCTGTGATAGCAACACCCCCAAAGAAACAGTCACCAGCTTCTGGTTGTGTCTGTTACCTTTCCTTAAGCTCTGGTACATCCTTCTGCACCTTTGCTCCATGGTAGTGCCTTCAGAACTAGCAAAGTGGTTTTTAATGGACTTCAAAGGACTCTTCAAAGTACTTATCTTACAGCTGCGCTATGATCTCTGATCATAGCAGTGCTCTTCTGCCTCTTTCAGGCTGGCAGAAGGTGGACACTGCCTCCATCGTTACAACTAGCTCGTTTAACTCTGAAACCTAATGATAAAAACTTTAAAGTGTCAGCTGTTTAGAGGCGGCACCCAGCTGCTCAAACCTGAAAAGACCCTATTCTTCTCTGACACTGTAACCAAACACCTAGATAGCAGTAGGAAAAATAGTTCTCCAAAAAAATCATAGAATCATAGAATCATTAAGGTCAGAAAAGACCTCAAGGATCATCAAGTCCAACCATCAACCCAACACCACCTAACCCACGTCCCAAAGCACCATATCAACACGTTTCTTGACCCCCTCCAGGGATGGTGACTCCACCACTTCCCTGGGCAGCCTGTTCCAATGCCTCATCACTCTTTCAGTGAAGAAATCTTTTCTAATATCCAGCCTAAACCTCCCCTGGCACAACTTGAGGCCGTTTCCTCTTGTCCCATCACTTGTTCCTTTAGAGCAGAGCCCAGCACCCCCCTCACTGCACCCTCCTTTCAGGCAGCTGTAGAGAGTAATGAGGTCTCCCCTCAGCCTCCTCTTCTCTAGACTACACATATGCATATAGACTAAGATATACACACAATAATACATCCATGTCCATAAATCATCAGTGGACAGATATTTCCTTTCTTTGGCTTCATATGCTTTGTTTTCATTCAGATGACAGACTGAATGTGAATGCAGAAGCACTGCCTAACACAGCAGCAAACTACAAGTATGCAAATGTCCATATTCATGGGGCAAAATCTCTGTTGCCCTTTATGTACAGCCTAAGTGCTGCTTTCTGAATGGTATTAAAATGTAAAATGTCTGTTCTTATACTGGAAACCATTCCTACATACACATTCACTATTCCAGAGATCACCATCTGTTCAGGACTTCAGAGGTGCACCTTTAAACCAGAAAACCACTTGGCAAACAGTGACTGATGCCAACCCTTGGAGTTCTGCTTGTCCACAGGGCAAATTATAGCCTCTATCTTGTGTATATGCAGCAACCAGATCATCAGAGGCCTCTCCCTGATCATCTCTTTCCCATGCAGCCCTCTTGTTTCCTAGGTCTTTCCGTTCATAGCCAAGTTCAAAGCACACTTGCAAGGGCTGCTCCTGCTGGCTCCTTGGCAAACGGAGATCTAAGACCCTCCAGGTAGACCAGCCTGGAAGGGGAGGCGTGTTCTGGTAATGCCAATCAGTGATCTCCAAGCTATTTTTGAATGCATACCCCTACCAAGTAAGAAAATTTTGAGGACACATCCCCAGTAGATGTGTATTTATTTATTTATCTATTATATACGTGTACCACTGATGTTGTAGTATTTTCTTCCCGCACCCCAATGGATTATCCTGTGAACCCCAGGGGATGCATGCACCCTGCTTTGGAGACCACTGATCTAGCCAACAACGAAACTCTCCTGCTTGTTGCTCTTCTGTAATCTCTGTTTTCTAAATCAGAAGTGTGGCAGCTCCTTTGGTCCAGGCTCCCTCTTCAGCGATGCCAATTGGCTTGCTCAAAGGGTATCTGCTAGATGAGAGAGGGAAGCCAATAAAGGGAGAAGTAAGAGTGTTCCATTGTGCTAAGGGAGCGGAAAAAAGAGAGTTTAAGCAGGACCTGTTGTGCTGAGAAATCTTCTTACACCGGGCCTCATCGGTGCAGTCATACTCGGACTAAATTTGGTTTTTTTGTGAGAAGGAAGAGGACAGAGAGGCAGCAGAGGATGAAGATAATAATAAGATCACTGTACTGTTTGAGCACTCTGCCTAAGGGCAACACAACACCCCGAGGTGGTTCCACTCCTGCAAAAATCCTTCCAGGCTACAGGGGAGTATTTGCCATCATCAGTCATATGGCACGGGCTGGATTAGTTGGCCAAGGGCCCATTCGATCAAAGTACTTTTTAATACAACCCCATGGAAGGACAAACACCAAGAAATAAAAGAGTTTTTTCCCAAGCTGACAAGAGGTGGTGTGGAGGAGAGAAAAGCACAGGCTGTGTTTTGGGTGGGGACGTGGTGAATGGGATAAAACACAAGCCCAACACAGACACATGGACCCTTGCAAAAGCCTTAGCAAAAACAGTTCATGCAACTTTGGGGTGAGTTCTCTGTTGGTATAGAGGAAAAACTCTGTTTTATTGGGTACGAAGAATTAGCTCGAGCTTGCAGAAGCCATGTAGATTGGTCACTCTGGAAGGAAGAGGAGATAGGACACAAACCCGACACTTCAAAAAAAGCTTATTTTCTTGCCTTTTACTCTCACAAATGTTCCTCGCTTGGAGGGGAAAGAAATACAACTAAGTGACTGGTCTCTCTATTTCCCCATCTCCTTTCTTTGTGGTTAACAACCTGGATCAGCACCTGTTGGGTCCTTCAGGCCAGTGACCGTAGCCAGACATTCCATGCCAAGGGAGAAAGAGCAGCAGGTGAGGAGGTGGCTTGGGAGCTCATATCAAATATCTGTGTATCCTGAAGAGCTGTACACAGGGGGCAGCTCAGGAAAAGGAACCTGGGAATTATTCAGGGCAATCAGATTTAGAGTAGTGACTCATATCTGTATGTTAGGCACCTCTTTGGTACTTTACAAGTGCTCCATCAACAAGGAGAGATAAGAGGGGACTCAACATCCCTGATATTGCAAAAGCAGAAAAAAAAATGTATAATCACATCAGGAAAGGAAATCCTATAAGCAAGCAAATCTACTTGCAGGTTTTTTTGTCTATCACTATGAAGCAATATGGCCACATGCCACTTTTCTCCTTGTTTGGTCATCAGAAAGAACCCAACCAGAGCAAATTTCATCACTTCTGTCCAGAGAAAATGTTCCCAGCTGTTGGCGTAGGAAACAAGGCAAACAAACCACTGACACTGCGTGAGGTCCCCAGCTGCCCTTGATCTGAGGCTGGCACCATGCTGTCTGAATAAATAAGGTACTGGGTGCAGTCCTTCTAAACCCTGAGTGGTTGCACAACACATTGAGCAACAGCATAACACACTGAAAAAAATCTGTCATTGCTGGCATATGAGCTGGATGAGTGAGGTCTATGGCCCTCCATTCATTAATGACAGCGTGGCAACTCCTTGTCACTGCGTCGCTCAAGCCATGACAAACCTGCAGCAGACTGAACAAGTTAGACAATACTTCACACAGTTCACACAGTTACCCGAAGTGCCGGATAAACCTCCCAAGATTTTTAGTAGAACACAAACCATTTTTAGTAGTTTTTAACTTACCTACAGTAAAATATAATCTCTGGTTTAATAGACCAAAGAGCAGAAGGGAAAGTGAAAGCTGGAGTTCCTGCAAGAGAGGGCTAGAATCCTCCAAAGAAATAACTCCATTTCAGAGATGATGTTCGTGGACTGCAGCCACAGCTTTGAAGAGGCTGGAGCCTCTAAAAGAGCCAAGGAAGACACTTGCTCACCGGGTATCTTCCACAAAGAAAGGTCTTGCTTGGCTCCCTTGCTTATTGCAGTGACGTACCTCCCCTTTGGTGTCTGCAGGAGCAGCAGGTGGGCTTCAGAGATTATCTCTGTTCAGAAGCTCAGCCAGCTGCTGAAGCCTGCTCTGGGTAACGGTGCAGTTTGCACCCACTGCACTGGTTCAGGAGCTGCCAAGACCAGCTCCACGGTTGCCCACCCATGGCGTACCAGAAGGGGTCAGTTCTCATTGTTAGGCATCTCAGGAAGCTGCTGTCAGCTTTCAGCCTCCAGAATGATCACCTGCTGACATCTCTGCAGAACATGGGAGTGTTCAGTGTCCTTCCTGACTTCTGCGAGCTTGATGTTGACTGCTTGCTAGGTGCCAGGAGACGTTACTCATCACATGGGAATTAAATTTGTTATTGGCCATAGTTCTTGCAGCTGGGCTTTCAAATTGTTTTAATTTTGCCCAGGGTTTGTGTTGTTGAGCTGCTTTTTTCTTTTTGGTTCATGTTAAGTTTCATCTGAGCTGGTTGTCACGGCACACGCTGAGAGCTCCCTGTCTGAATCCAGAGGTGCGTGTGTGCCATTAGAACTTGTCCCTCTGGACATACTGGGGATGTTGCTGCTCGTGTACCTCCACTTTGCCCTCATGCATTGCTGCAGGTCAAGCACCCAGGCTGAATGGCAGCTTTGGGAAGCTGAGAGGAGCAGAAGCACTGTCTGTACGCGGTGTCAGTAGGCTGTTGGGTGGAGCGGTGGTTGGTCGGACCAGCTCCTGCCAGCAAGATGCAGGAAGACAAAGCACAGTGACATTGACCGTGGCCCAAGGGTTTGTTCAGGACACGGGGGAAGAGGACGCTCCTAGGCTAGGTGGGTGAGAAGATGGGCTGATCGTCTGGAGGGAGAGAAGCACTGCTCTTGTATCCACACTGAGAGCTGCGTTACTTCACCACTGCCTCGACCAGCGCTGAAGCACATCTGAACAATGTGACTAGAGAACGGGAGAGTGAGCTAATCAAGGCATCATTTAACCTCATAGGATATCATGCATCTTAAATAAATTACTGTGTCAAGAGTGTTTAGACCACGTCTGCTAATCCCAGGCCTCTCCATGCACCTTGTACCTCCCTAGTAAAGCAGCCACAGAGCTGACACAGAAAAGGTTCCCATCCTGAGCACTTATTTTTAATCCTCAACTCCATATTTGTTGCTGTGGCTTCCCCATGAAATGAAGTTTATAGTCCTGCCCTTGAGTACCGCTGGGGTCTGTGGGACAGAAAGGTTGTGCTCTCTGCTGCTGAGCTCCTGTGAGCTGAGACAATAAGGAGGAAGGATCTTGGCAATACCCCCCTGAGGAGGAGGCACACAAAGCCCGTATTCATTATGAGACAGAAGGGAAGCCACACAAGATCCCTGTTGCTCCAGGTATCACCAGAACCAGCCCTCCTACCTGGCCCTTCTTCCACTTCATCACAGAGCCACCAGGATAAATACAAACCTCAGGGGGAAACAGCATTTGTTGCTTTATTGAACTGTCTTCTAGGGATTGCTCCCGATTTTGCCTTCTCACATGGTTCTCCGTCATTTATCAAGATCCCCCTCATCAGAGCAGCCAGCAGGCTTTAGGAGGAGGAACAGCAGGAGAGGATGCCTTTGGAAGTTAACTCAAGATGCTTTGGGCCTGACTTACCTGCAGCATTGCCAACGCTGGCTGTTTTGCAGTCATGCAATAGGGCTTTGGGGCTGTGGGTTTCCAGCTTCTTAATAGTCACTTAGATCCCTGAGCTTTCACCCGCTAGCAATAATACAGATTTATAATCCTTAGGAGTAGAGAAAAAAGTCTAAGAACAGATGCACCCTGTAGCCTACAGCTACCAGCAGAAAGCTCTGCTTTTAGGGGAAAAAAACCCTTAATATTTCAGGATGCTTAACACTGAACTAGCATGTGTGATGCATATGATCGCTCTCTTCAGCCTGCAGTTTCACTCCCCCTTGAGGCATCTGAAGCTTAAAGTCACTTCTTGACTCTCCAGCCAGCCTCTCACCGGGCCAGCAGAATACCTCCTTCCCACCTAGTTGTCCCACCACCACTGCCTGGGGTCACCAGTCCTCCTTCTCCATCACGTGCCAGCTGAGCTAAGCCTTTCATTGCTCTCTCTGGATCCCACACCTTTCACAGGTCGAGCAGAACACAGTGAATTGACCTGTAATTAATCCCCTGTTGGCCATCCAAGACCTATATTAGAAAAAATTGGTAGCCACCCCACTCCTTGGCAATTCCTGGACTCGCAGTGTCATAGAAAGGCTAAAAGCCCCAAATCTAACAGCGAGATACAGATTTTGTTGTGCTCTCAGAAGGAACTACTCTGTCCTTGCTGCTTAGAATCATAGAATCATCAAGGTTGGAAAAGACCTCAAGGATCATCAAGTCCAACCGTCAACCCAACCCCACCCAACCCACTAACCCATGTCCCGAAGCACCACATCCAAACATTTCTTGAACCCCTCCAGGGATGGTGACTCCACCACTGCCCTGGGCAGCCTGTTCCAATGCCTGATCCCTCTTGCAGTGAAGACATTTTTTCTAATATCCAGCCTAAACCTCCCCTGGACTTGATGATCCTTGAGGTCTTTTCCAACCATAATGATTCTATGATTCTATGATTCTATGATCATTTTCCACATTTATTTTTTCCCACTTTTTCTCTCTAGATTTCCAAAGTTTCAGGACTGAAATTTTGCTTTGAGCCTTTACCTAGTACAACCAACAAATCCTATGACTGTAATCGGTTTTGCTAACCTAATAAGTGAATAACATTTTGCTGAGTAAATGAATTAAATTCCAGTATCCCTACAAATATATGAGGGTAGGACTATTTGTGACCTGTCATCAAACCACCAGCTTTTGATCAGACAGATGCAGGTCATGCTACAATCCCATATTATACCTCATAGCATCACACAAACAGGAGGTTGTTCACTAGGTTTTGGCAGAGGATCCACTATGAGGTTTAGCTGTTTTGAACCTCAGCAATTTTTATCTAGGATTACAAATAAGCAGATTGTTTTTTCTCCTTTTTTGGCACTGCATGTGAATCAAAACATGAGTTAATGCTCTGAAAATAATGTCTAGCCCTGGGCCAATTGCTAACACTGTTGCAAATAAAACTCAGTGCAGAAAATGACACTGCAGAGCAGTTGCAAAAATCACAGTGCAACCCAAAAAGCAGGAGCAGGTGATTTTGCACAGGTCTGGGTTGCTTTCATAGCTTTTTACTTTTCCCTATTGCTGGGCGCAGATGCAGAACACTGTCAATATTTAATTCAAAGTTTTCAACTGAAAGGGCAAAACATAGAGGCGTATTTCTTGGGATAACAATCAATTTGCCGTAAAACTTAAAAACTAGCTTGCAAAGTTTATGTTATTCTATGTAACCTATATTCTGTTATATTCTATCTATCTATATTCTGTTAGGATTTTTTATCATAAAACACGTATCAGTATTTATTGGTTGTTTTGACTTCCTTGATTTGTCCTAAAATAATTATTATTGTCATCAGACTGGCTGAAAACCTTTCCAACAGATAGAAAGTATTTTTGCAAAATAGTGGCAATACTGAAATAAACTGCAATATGTCAACACCAGCATTTTGCAAATCATAAACACAGTGATGACTATATTATGGGAGGAGCTATCGTGATATGGAGTTTAAATGCATTTGTTTGGTTTTAAATGATTAATTGAATAATTGCTAGGTTTGTGGCTGTCATTGGCCTGCAGGATTAATGGCTGCTGAGGGTGACTGGTGGCTGAGGGTGTTGGGTTCGACGGTGCAGGATCCCTGGCTGTGTGCACGCTGCTTGAGCCGGCAGCCAGCTCAGCACATCACACAGCCAAGAGAGGGGAGCTGCAGAGATTCTTCTCACCCTGGGATTGGTACGGAGGGTATGAGACACTTCTGTCCTTGGGATGCTGAGTGCCTGGCACATCCCCTTTTCTGCGCAGGGCGGCAATGTGCCACATCTGGGCAGGGGAGCCCCATGGCCAGCGCTCCCGTGCTCACTGCATGACACCAGACAGTGCAGGGCACCAGCCAGTGCCCGTGAGCGGGGGCAGAAGCAAGTCTGCAAGCCAATTTATAGATGGGTAAGAGTCCTGCCTGTGTCTTCCCATGTAGTAGTAAATGCAGATGGAGGTTTTGTGTGAACTTGTTTTCTCTGCAGCGCCAGGGAGTAAGTCATTCAGTTTTCCCTCTCAGCTTTGTTTTATACATACGTACTTGTTTTATAGTGTTAGAGAATTAAAAGCAGGAGAAACCACAGAGCATTTTCTGCTGCCAGTGAGCCAGTGACTTACCTGTAATTAAAGAGGACTTGAACTCATTTATTTGTTGATTCAGGTTGGGCTGGGAGGAGTACTTGACTCTTTATTGCCCAAATAAGAATTGGGTAAACATCATTCACTGTTGTGGACACAGAAGTCACCCTTATATCTTCACTTAAAGTGAAAAAACACAATCAGTCCAACAAAATGGATGACTTGTAGGAGAGCTCGGAATAGATGAATTCTACTCTTTGCAGGATTAAGTTACAAGATGTTGCTTCTCTCACCCTTGGTATGGAAGAAAGTCTGTCCTACAAATCAAAATTGTTACAAATTACAGGCTTAATCCTTAATACCAGAAGGCAGTCTCCATCACGTCAGAGTGTTGTGGTCCAAGGAATATGCAGTATTGCAGATGGACAGATCCCATTGCAAATTAAATCCCCCACTGCTCATTGCTGTCTGCTGGGCTAGAAGACATGCGGAGCGGCAGCACTGCAAGGGAAAAAGGCTAAGGTAGAATCTGTGGTCTTGAGGGTTTATCTAAGATACGGTTGGCATGCAGCCTTTGTGGCTTAAAAGTTTGTTAGCTTTGTTCCCTTCTGAGCTGTCAGTGTAATATATGAATCCATGATTCTTCCCCTGTGATCTGCAGATCCTGGAGATCCTGCTTCTAAGAGGTTCTGGAAAGTATTGTCAGGAGGCTCAGTTCTCACCACTACAACCTATCCATCCACTGGAAATATATCCACCACTGGAAAAAGTTGGAGGTGGCTGATGTTGAGCAATTACACTAGTTCTGGTTTAGAAAAAAAAAAATATGAAGTTTGTATTTAAATGCTACTGCTACATGTCTTCCATTCCTGTTACTGCTTCCCTTTGCTTTGAACGGAGCACAACTTCCTCCTCACCAGGACATGGATATTCCTTCAGGGAAGTGCGCAGGGGACTACCTAACTACAGATCATGCAACAGGTGGGTATGACAGATGGGGGACAGCAAGGTAGCAGTGAGATAATGAGGATTAGAACCATAAACAGCAGTGGTGGCAGACATTATGAGAGACATTTGCATGAAAATCGGATCTTTGCTTGTGAAGAGTTCATTGCTTTCTGCTGTTCTCACAAAAAAAAAAAAAAGTTGCTTTGACATCACAGTTGGTTGCTATGGAAATGCTGATGCATGATAGGACCGAGCTGGAGGGCTATAAAAAGTCCTGGAGACCCATCTGACTCCATACGTACTTGGGAAAGGCCAGCACAGCATTTATTTTTGGCAGTGGCACAGCAGCCCATTCATGTGACAGAATGTGACACCAAAAATGGATAAGGGGACATGGCAATAGAACAGAGTGCCATGATGCTGGGGCAGGGGCAGCATAGTTAAGAGTAGGAGGAAAGTAGAGTTCTTAAACCAGTACCACCCTGGCAATAAAGAGTAGAGCTCCCCCCAAAAAAGGGAATAACTTTTAGATAGAGGAAAGGCTAGAAACAGAACTTTTCTGTTCCCTGAAAAGTGTCATGGGCTTTAACAACCTTGTGAGATATGTCTCCTAGTTAATTTTAAATCTCAGTAAACATAGAATCATAGAATCATGGAATCATTGATGTTGGAAAAGACCTTTAAGATGATTGTGTCCAACCATAAAACTGATGCTGCCAAGTCCGCCACTAAACCATGTCCCTAAGTGCCACGTCTACACGTATTTTAAACACCTCTGGGGATGGTGACTCCACCACTGCCCTGGGCAGCCTGTCCCAGTGCTTGACAACCCTTTCAGTGAAGACATTTTTCCTAATATCCAATCTAAACCTCCCCTGGCACAACTTGAGGCTACTTCCTCTCATCCTATCACTTGTTACTTAGGAAAAGAGCCCAGCACCCACCTCGCTACACCCTCCTTTCAGGCAGTTGTAGAGAGCAACAATCTCCCCTCAGCCTCCTCTTCTCCAGACTAAACACCCCCAGTTCCCTCAGCTGCTCCTCATAAGAGTTGTTCTCTAGACCCTTCACCAGCTTCATTGCTCTTCTTTGGATGCACTCCGGCACCTCAACGTCTTTCTTGTAGCGAGGAGCCCAACACTGCACACGGTATTTGAGTATTCACATCCCATAATAAATTACACACACTCATTTGCTGTGGCTTCTGGGCACAGCCACCCACTTTGCAGACAGAAGTGGATGTCTCTACTATCCTGCAAGAGAAGTTGAGAATGATTATTGACAACTGAAGACTCGTGTCCTATCCATCCTGCCCCGTAGAAACAAGTGCTTTGGGGGAGCAGCGTGATGGCTGACTGTCTGCCATAATTTTGGCAAATACAGAGCTGTGTATAGTGCTTTGCTTCCTGCATCCTTGGAAATAACTGCCCAGTGATCATGAGTCCCTCTCCTCCCCTTATGCTAGGGACTGGGGTGTTCCCATCCGAAAAGAAAGTTAGTGACACTGCTTCCTACAGAGGCAGTTCCTTTACCCCTAGTCCTGCAAAAGGCAGATGCCACTGGCAATCCTTAGCCACAGATGTGATGTCATAATGATTTGGGTGGCAGAGACAGACATACAGTTCCTCTACTGTTTCTGTCTCAGAATTGCAGTGATTCATTCCGAATGAAAAATGGAGTTGCCTGATTGAAGCAGGAACCTGGCTGACTGTGGCAGTGAGAGAAATGGGTCTGAAATGAAGCTGTAAGTTTCTGTGTTTTCTTTCTCCTCCCCCTTTCCTCCCCTCCCTATCCTGCTGACCTATGAAGTCACACAGTGCGAGTTCATTTATTGCTTGGTCCCATTTGCTGCCAAGCCTGCTTGCCTCTTAGGTGATGCACAAGGCAGATAATGGCACAGCAATGTCTAGAGCACACCTGTTCAAGCAGGAGCAGTGTCAAGCCTTGCATCCCTTGTCCTCACACTAGACTTCTCCACCGGAGTCTGCAGCTGGATGTTACAGCTCCTTGGCACCAATTCCCACCTGCTTTCCTCAGAACTGGGCGCACACAGAAAATAATTCTTCACTGAAAGAGTGATGAGGCATTGGAACAGGCTGCCCAGGGCAGTGGTGGAGTCACCATCCCTGGAGGGGTTCAAGAAATGTTTGGATGTGGTGCTTCGGGACATGGGTTAGTGGGTGGGGTGGGGTTGGGCTGACAGTTGGACTTGATGATCCTTGAGGTCTTTTCCAACCTTAATGATTCTGTGATTCCTCATTGCCAAAACCCCAAAGTTACATGTGATGCAATTTAATCAGCTTTAAAACACTCCTCAGCTGTATGCCAAGTCCAACCTGCACCTAACGGGGTCCACCTTCCGCAAGGGATATCCATACAAGACCTGTTTTAGAGCTCTTCCAACTCAAGAGCACAAGTGTGTAGCAGCTCCCACGCTCCTGGTCTGGCTGGCCTCGGCGGCTCCAGGGAGAGGTGATGGGAACCCTGGCTGCCCTTAGCACACAAATTATTTTCCTGACACGGTACCAAGCAACTCTGCCTGTCCTGGCAGAAGCAAACCACATGCTCAAGTTTGCACAAAGAAGTCCCTAAGCTCCCACCAAAGCCAAGCACAAGTCCCCTTTTGGGGGAGCTCCCTGCAGGTGCACCCCACACAGGACAGCTCTGCCCTCCAGCAGCAGCCCCCTCCTGCCCCACACCGCCGGGCTCGGAGGGAAGGAGGTCCGGTGCGGGTGTGTTGCAGATGTACGCGGCTGCTGTTTCCAGCTGAGGAAGGGCTTGCAGCTCCACCCATGCATCTCTCAGGACAGAGTTTTATTCTGTAACAAAGCACTAAACAAAATGCTTGTGTCCGTTGTGGATTCCTGCTCCCCAAATCTTTCTCTACTTCTCCTTGTAGCTTCCTCTGTCCTCAGACAGAGAAGTGAGCAACCTCCGGAGCTGCTAATTAAACAAAGCCCCAAGCTTTGGCCAAGAAGGAGGCAGATCCTTTTGTTTTAGGGGCATATAGGGATATACAGAGGAGACAGAGGAAGACACACGGTTGAGCAGGCTTAAGGCACTCTGATCCAAGCTGCGATAGGACTGAAGGATCCTGATGTAGGGACCTACAATCAGTTCCCTGCAGCAATCTTATCTTCACAGCAATGCAAAACCCCTGCATTTACATCACCAAGTCTTTATCTTTTAGTCTTTGCTACTGATACATCATAATTAGGTTCTCTTATTTCCTACAGAAGCCCCCTGTTTTTTTCTGAACTCATCAGCCATGCAAAACACATACTTTTCTTTACATAATGGACACATTACTATTGCTTCTGCAATTCTTGTTATGCAAAAATCTCACCAAGCTTTACTCGCAGTAGTGAAGTGAGTCTCACACCCCAGCCCCTCTGAGAACCAAAAAGCACGTTAACTTCCTCCTGCATTGTTCTACTCTGCTGGTCACAATCTATCATGATATAGCCAAAAATCATTCAGCAACTCAAGTCACAGGTTGGAGGACCCTTCATTCAACTCCTTAGATGAGAAGCATTATTCTTCCACAGTTTGTTCTGTCGTGGCCATAATGACATCGAGCTTTACAAAGGTAAATTCCTGGACAGGAAATCGGACATCATGCAAGTGCTCAGTGGGATGGCTTACCAGGCAGAGCACAAAACAATGCAAACAATTTCACCACAGAGGGCCAAATGCGTCCTACCAGGCTCTTTTGAAGCCATTAGCCATAGCACACAGACCCCAACACTGTGATGCTGAAATCATAGAATCATTAAGGTTGGAAAAGACCTCAAGGATCATCAAGTCCAACCATCAACCCAACACCACCTAACCACTAAAAAGTGGAACAAATGGTATTTGCTTGACAAGCAAAACCAATCTCCAGATCAACTTTTAACCAAAACCAGAAATTACACACAAAATAAACCAACAAAAACTTCCACCAGTTTTGTACGTAAAACCTGAACTGTGTTCTGTACCTTTCCAGTTTTCCCTTGGCAGCAGCCAGGGTTTGCCAGATGTTAAATCCCACACTATGTGTCAGCATGCAAAACTTCCCCTCCTGAATCAGACCCCCCACCCACCCCTTAGTGTAGAACACCATAATCGTGGAACTGGGGACAAGCAATTGCCATGGTGCTCATGTGTCATTGTTTTTCATCCTTGTGCCAGGTCACATGAAAACAAAGTAATTTTAAGTACAGTGGGTGTAATTGTTACAAAAATAGTTAAAAGGGCTATTACAGGCACAGTACTTTTTTTTTAGGTAAATGCACTCTTAAGATATATCGTAGGATACTACAAAATCGTAGGTAATTTTCCCAATCTGAATGCATAGCAATTTGTGCGTGTGGGTTTTAAAGAAAATAAATTGAAAATACTTTGCAGCCAACCTCCTGATGTCTCATAGACCACAGATCAAGAACTGTTGTTCTGTATCAAACCATACCACTTTTTAGAACCCATTTCAAATTTCCTCACTTAAAAACCTGTAAAGATAGCAACCCATAGCAGATAAAATACCGCAAGCCCTCAGGTTGCTTGAAAATAGTGGTAAATATGGCACAGCCAGCCTCCTAGGGATTTTCAGCCAATTTTACTAATATACTGTCTTATGCAATTTTTTTAGATAAGTCCATACTAGCAACAGATTGTTCATCTACAGAACCAATAACAACATTATTTTCCTTGTCCTGGGCATACTCTCAGGTGACTAGAGATTATCTTTTCACCTTTTTCTATGATTGTGAGCAAAATGCAAGGAGCCATCTGATAGCTATTTAGGTCTGCCAATGGGATCTGTCATTTTCAGTATGGGATGTGACTGACGGGGACGGGCTGGCCAGACATGGCAACTTGGGATGGCTCAGGAAGATCTGTTCTTACAAGGCTACTCCTGGCTGACCTGGTGATATCTGTCTCAGCATCTCCCACTGGCTCATCTCCTCCATCAGTCAAGTTTTCAGATACCCCAGCATCATCCACCCCAGTCCAGGCTTATGGCTTCTCACATGATACAGCCCCAAGTTGGTCAAATCCTCACAAAATATTTGAATTCTGACTTTTCCCATGAAATTGAAAATTGTTCACAGAGCACTCTCAGTCCTTTCTCTGGACAATCTCTGTTCTTCTGGACATTTCTGTTGTGCCTTCATTGATCTGTGTCCAAAATGCATGTCTCTGTCTCTTCCTTCTGGGTATACTCATTACTCTTCTGCTGTTCAGTCCAGTAATTACTCATCACATGATCAAAGGAATCAGGGCTGACACAGGATATTTTAGCTGCCAGTTTAGAGTTATGCTGTATCCCAGCAATTATTTGGCTATTAAAATGAATGGGGAAAGCACGGTCAGTGCCCCTTTGCCTTCCTTGTTGGCAATTAGGAGTTGTGCGTCTGCCAAAAGCCTTCCAGTAAGAGCTCCTTTTTACAGTAGAAAAATGGAGGATGAAGTGGTGAATCTTTGTCTCCTTCCTTAACCTCTAGCAAGCTTGCAGCCTTCTTTTTTTTATGCCTGATTCACACTCCAGACCTATCTGCTTGGAGAAAAAGAGATACAGTGGCCTTATTGTGGGTGCGAAATGTCTGTTTCAGCCCATCAGACCATGTATTGACAGATGGAGTAGATACTGTCATGTACAATTACCATTGCCAAGCAGGACCTGCATTGCATGACCAAGTATTTA
Organism: Pterocles gutturalis; assembly: GCF_000699245.1. Lineage (NCBI taxonomy): Eukaryota > Metazoa > Chordata > Aves > Pterocliformes > Pteroclidae > Pterocles > Pterocles gutturalis. The sequence continues at coordinate 14,824 of NW_010141299.1, read as the reverse complement.
TTGGTTTTGGATATATCTATTGGCATCCGTGGACAAAGGAAACACAACTGACTTCATCTACCTGGACTTCTGCAAAGCGTTTCACACTGTCCTGCACGACATCCTGGTGGCCAAATTGGAAAAAAATTGATTTGATGGATAGGCCACATGCTGGATAAGGAATTGGCTGGATGGTCGCACTCAGAGAGTTGTGGTCAATGGCTCAGTGTCCGAATGGAGACCGGTGACAAGTGGTGTTCCTCAGGGATTGGTACTGGGACTGGTGTTGTTTAACATCTTTGTCAGAGACATGGGCAGTGGGATCGAGTGCACCCTCAGCAAGTTTGCCGATGACACCAAGCTGTGTGGTGTGGTGACACGCTGGAGGGAAGGGATCCATCCAGAGGGACCTGGACAGGCTGGAGAGGTGGGACTGTGCCAACCTCATGGAGTTCAACAAGGGCAATTGCAAGGTCCTGCACGGGGTTCTGGGCAATCCCAAGCACAGACACAGGCTGGGAGAATGGATTGAGAGCAGCCCTGAGGAGAAGGACTTGGGGGTGCTGGTAAATAAGAAGCTGAACATGAGCCAGCAATGTGTGCTGCCAGCCCAGAAACCAACCGTGTCCTGGGCTGCATGAAGAGAAGTGTGAGCAGCAGGGCAAGGGAGATGATTCTCTCCCTCTGCTCTGCTCTTGTGAGACCCCACCTGCAGTGCTGTGTACAACTCTGCGGCCCCCAATGCAAGAAGGACGTCGATCTGTTGGAACTGGTCCAGAGGAGGCCACAAAGATGATCAGAGGGCTGGAGCACCTCCCATATGAGGACAGGCTGAGAGAGTTGGGGATGTTCAGCCTGGAGAAGAGAAGGCTCCAGGGAGACCTTAGAGCAGCTTCCAGTGCTGAAAGGGGGCTACAGGAGAGATGGGGGGGCTCTTGATCAGGGAGTGTAGTGATAGGATGAGGGGTAACAGCTTTAAGCTGAAAGAGGGGAGATTTAAATTAGATAAAAGAAAGAAATTCTTTCCTGTGCGGGGGGTGAGGCAGTGGCCCAGGTTGCCCAGAGAAGCTGTGGATGCCCCATCCCTGGAGGGGTTCAAGGCCAGGCTGGATGAGGCTTTGGGCAACCTGGGCTAGTGGGAGGTGTCCCCCCCCATCGCAGGGTTTTTTTTTCTCTGAGGTCCCTTCGAACCCAAACCATTCTGTGATTCTATGATTCTATGATCTTTGGCCATACTTCTCCAAGTCTTTTTTTGTGCCCTCAAGTCCACTGTTCTGTTTTATTTTCCTCTCTTTCATATGTTTTGAAAATAAGGTCATACAGAAAAGTTGTGAAGACATCTACATCCATATGCCAGACTTTGCATCTCTTTTCCCGTTTGTGTGCTTATCTTGTCTACAGCTACTGTGCATGTGAGACTGACAACCTGTTCCATGGCACTACAACTATACTTTGCTTTGTCCTCCTTTTGGTATCTGTGGACAGCCCCCATGGATAGTTTTATATCTTCCTGTGGTTCAAAAAAATTCAAGTAATGTTCATGTCAGAATATCCTTGGCATCTTTCAATTCCTTTGCGTTGTGGCCTGCCCATTGGGTGACATTATAAAGGAAGAGCTATTTGAATTCTGTGATCATAACTGATGAATTTACTGACATAACTAAAGACAAGTAACAGTTTCAGATTTTTTTTCAGACTGTGTGTTTCAGATTTACCTTCAATATTGTTTGAGTCTTTGCATCCTCAACAAAATTTCCCTTTGAGAACAGTCTCGCCCTTCAGATGGAGTGATTTCATACTTTGCAATTGATATTCAACCTTGTTGGGTTTAAGTTTACTAAGCTTTTACAATTTCCAGTCCCATCCTCTACTCTTCTTGAGGTAAGGGTCCTTGCTGCCCAGTCTGTTAGGTCATCAATGTCGATTTTCTTCCCTGCTAGACGTAGTGCTTGGGCCCGTTATACTGCAGTCAGAAGAACTGTGCTGAATGTATACAAGAAGGCCATTTAAGAACGCAGTATCTGCCAAATGCTGCTCTCAAAAGTGTGGATCTTGGAGCACTTCAAGGAGTTCAAGACGATCTAGTAAAATCCTGCCATTGCATTCAGTTTACTTAAGAATTTGGCTCATGCCATCTCAGAATGGATTTTATTTCTCATGGACAAGTGAAAGCGTTTCCTTTCCTTTGTTTTTCTTTAGCTCCTCTGAGTCCACACAAAGCCCTCTGTGTTTTTTCTTTCCCTGATCACTATGGAGTCAGTCCAGTCTATTGGTGCTTTTATTCTTTGTCGTGTTGCACAACTTTCCTCATAGCTTTTTTATTTAAAGCTCGCTGAAATTGTCATGCAGCACACCCTGCAAGCACTGGATCTGCTGCTGGATGCTCCGGGGAACGTCTCGTGTAGGGCGCAAGTCTGTTTAACACCCATGTGTGTGGCTCCAGATTGTCCTTCTGAAACACGGGGCATGGAGCCTCTGGATCAGACGGACGGACATAGACATGTAACTCCACGCCAGCTGACTTGCATCTTAACCTTCTAACATTTTCCCTTTCTATTTGAATGCCAGGGTGTGCTCTCCCAGCTCAGGCACTGTTCTTCCAAATAAAAGTTCTTTGCACGTATGTTTCTAACTCTTCCATTTTACCACGTGCCTTGTGCTTTATGGCCAGTGATGGGCGCTTTGTGACTCTTAATTGGAAAATCCTTTTCAATTTGCTGCATTGCATTACAATCCTAAAAACATCTCCTCCTCATCACAGGAGGAATCCCTTTCCTCACTCACTGTGCACATTTTCCTGCATTTTGTAAATGTTTTAACAGTGGCCTGGGTCTGTTATAAGTTCTATGTATTTCTTGCATCATTTGTGCTGATTGCCACACCGCTGGCATTATTTTCTGCTTGCCATTTTTCAGCCCTCCACCACATTTCATTCTGTTAGCTTTTTCCTAACCAATACAGCTATGTGCACTGAGAAATCTTTTCAGCACCTTTATCTTGGACTTGGATTTGCATTTGATCTTTGGACTTCGTGTATTCATACTGGCCTTTCCCAGTGTCAGACACCAAAGTAGCTGTTCATAAACTTTCTTATTGCTGTGCTTTGTGACTACCTGGTCAGTAAATTTTTAAATATCCCTTATTAATAGAAATAAACTCTTAGCCCTGGACAAACCTCTGTACTGTTTTCCCTTTGTTCTATGCTGTCACTTTGAGCCCTTCCCTGATAAATGACATTTTTTGCAAGAATACATGATCCTCTGGCACTTTCTAGACTTACACCCCCGCCACCTTCACATAGTGCTGATGGCCTTACCGCACACTTCCCTAGATGTATGTTGTCACCATACCCTGTCCCTGGGCAGTTTTGTTTGACATTTAGCAACAACATACGCGTGCAGCTCATCAAGTTTCAGGTCCCAGTGCAAACCCACACCTTCACTAGATCCACTGAAACCTGCTCACTTCCAGAAGCTCTTGGATGAGGCTTGGCTGGAATGGGCTGACTTCATGAAAAATTTGGAATTTTTGCTTGGATTCATAGAATCATTGAATGGTTATGGTTGGAAGGGACCTTAAAGACCATCGAGTTCCACCCCCCTGCCACGAGCAGGGACACCTCCCACTAGCCCAGGTTGCTCAAAGCCTCATCCAGCCTGGCCTTGAACCCCTCCAGGGATTCACCCACAGTTTGACTGCAAAAGCTCAATTCTAAGCAGAATCTGAAAGGATTTAAGACTTTTTTTTTTTCTCTCTCTCCTGAATGAATTACCTAAAGCATAGTAATCCAAATTAATGTGACATTCAGGATTTTCAGTAATGGAATAACATTTGAAAGTTCATAATGTACATGCCACCTTAATTCTGCCCTCCTCATGTAGCTCCAGACTGCTGTATAACCAAATATAACCATATTGCCTTCGCAATACTGTGCTCAGCCAGTTCATCTTATTGAAACAAATCTGCATTCACTCAGTGATACATTCATGGACCATGGACCCCTTATAGACAAGAGAGAAGAAAAATGTGAGCTCGTATTAGACCCTTTTTTCTACCTTTGTGCTATCAAATAGGTGTGTGTGGCAGAGGATCCCATGAACAAAACCTTCATCCATTGCCATCCTGCCCTGTGCTTAAAGTCAATATCCCCATGCCCATGTGTCAGGGCTCTGGGAAGAAGGGCTGCCATTTTCAACCCAGTTCACAACATCAAAAGATTTCTGCATGGCTGAAAATTTTCACTGCTCCAGGAATTTCATTGTAACACAAGCATGGATCTGTAAAACCAGTTCTGCCTCTCCTTTAGCATATTGGCATCCAAACACCAGTCATGGAAAAACACAAGCTATTGTCAACAGAACCCAGACCTGAAGAACTAGCCTTCCTGCCCCTGCCCCTGGTCCTGGCCCGCAGCCGTGCTGCTGCTGGCTGCAATCTCATCACACAGCATCCTGTAACCTCAGGAAGGTCAGCTGGGGTGCTAGCTTACATGACACTCAACCGCTGAAGGGACAGAGGGGTTTCATGGCAACTAGTTATTTTTTGGGCTCAGCCTGTGTTTCTGTTCCCTGTGACCTTCACTCTCCATGACGTGGTTTCACCCCAAGTATCACCAAGTTAAACAATACTGAGGGCAATCTTTCAGCTGAGCAGGACGATGTGGGACTGCTGGAGATCTCATGCCGCCCTTCCCAGTGGAGAAGGCTGGCTCTGGGGTGTGATCAGTCCCATTCTAGATGGTGACTTCTGCTTCCTGCTGTCTCCCCTGCTCCAGGAGTTCCAGTTCTCCATTTACACACACTTGTGTAACACTGAGGGTCCAGAGAACGCTGGTGCCAAGGCATGTGTAAATATGTGCGTAGGAGGGAGCAGTGCAGGGGTGGAGATCACTTCCAGTTTGCAAAGAGCTTCTAGATCAGTCTGTGGCAAAGAAGATGTAAATGTAACCCTGCATATATACATCCACATAGGTATGTGCATATATACAAATGCAAAGGTCCATACCCTCTCATACCCTCTCACTTCTGTTGCCACTTTCATCTTCAGACTGTCTCACAGTAATAAGAACATCCTTCTGAGATAAGATAAAGGAGCATCTTCCCTTTCTAATATGCAGCAGAACATAGAAGCATAAGCTGTATCTACAAGAATGAGTCTCCCCAGCCTAATTTGAAGGTATCCATTGAAACTGGATGATTGAAACCACTGTAGCAATTTTATAAAGGCAAGCTGATCAACTCAGATGGTCAAACTTCACAAATTCTTCCTGGGGCAGCTTAAGATACCACCGTCCTTAGGTTTGTGCTAGCCCTGCTGCCGCAGTAGCACACCTTGCAGCACAGGTGGCAGAAAGGGAGAAGTTGCTGGGTGCTCCAGGTCACAGACTAATATCTTAGTTCAAACTCCCCTTTACTAACAGCTGAAGCTGAAATGCTGGACTAAGAACGGGGGGCAGGCATGTGCTCCTCTGCCTGCGCTTTGAGCTGCGGGCAGTCCCACCCAGCAGTTGTACGTTCAGAGTCAGTGCTGTCTGTGCAGGCTAACACGAGTCACAGCCTCCTGCGGGACATCCCCCATGGGCCCAGATTAGACTCTGGAGCTACTCCGATAGCAGGGTGCTTCTGGACACCAGGTTAGCACCCCCAGCAGATACCCTCCAGCGCAAGGCTTGTTTTCACCAGGCAGGATTACTAACCTCGCTGGTATCAGGAAAGCATCCCACTGGGAAACTTGACAACTGGACTTTTGCTATGACCAGCTGCGTGGCTTAAGACAAGTTGCTCCGCACCCCTCTGCCATGGTTTCCTTCCCTCTAAACTGGGCATATGCTGCCAGGTGCACAAATGCATGCCACTCCTCATTCACAGCTCTAAGCAAAGCATTGACCACGTTGTGGTGGTTGTGTCCAAATGAAGACACCAACCAAAGCCACAGAGCAGCTTCCCTGCCTTCGTTCTCTCCCTTCTCCCTACCATTACTGTGCTCAGAGGTAAAATTTACAGTCTTAAATTTACAGCGCCCCAAAGGCCTTTCCCTTTGATACCATGTGCAAATTGAATTAGTGTAAGAATGTTGGTAAGAAATTTAACAGCTCTGCAGAAACAAGTGCAAAGAACCTAGTCCCCTACCTCCTCTCTCCAGCCAGCAAGACAGTCATAAAAGTGCGATGAGGCTACCATAGAACCAAATCTGCTGTAGTCCTTCTGGACAGAATTTAGTTTTGGAGACAAAATTTCAAAAATGGAAAGACTTAATTAACCAAGGAAGACTCAACCACTACCAGCCACAGAACAGGGAGGAGAGGTGGTAAGATACACATTCCTAATGCGAAGGTTTGTGTTATTGGTGGAGATCATTGATGTACAATGGAGACCAAAGCACATGCTTCTTGCTCTTGTTACTGCACTTCCCTCACTTGAGAGCAAAAAGGGATCAAACTATGTTCTTCACCTTGGCTTCCGCCTTGGCTGCTGGAAACTCGGACTCTGTGGCTAACAGTACTATGAGTCAACTTGTCCCCTGCTCCCTGAGAGACTCTTTTTGGCAGCCTTCCGGGCTAGGGAAAATGAGTCTGTGATTCATCTCTTTCTGTTAATGATGTGAAGAGACAGAGCCAATCCATGGCTTCAGATTCATAAGGCTAAGTTTCTAAGGCTTGAGTGGAAATCTGAGTGTGCCTTAGACTGCCATGCAAACCCAGCAACTAGTCAGCTCAGGAAGGATCACTGCTGCTTTGTGGAGAGAGAGCTCATGCCATCTCCCCTGACCCTGGGCAGAAGCCCCAGTCACATCCTGGATGTCTGCACAGTCCAATATAAGCCTCTCGAGACCAGCTTGTCAGCATCCCTCCCGGCCCTGGCAGGAGCTGGTACTTAAGTGGTGACGGTTCACGGTCCCCTCCACTCTCCATCAATGAGGGCAACTCTAAGCATCCGTTCTGACGTGTATACTGCCTGGCAATGGGTAGCTCCCTTTCCAGGGGCCACCCAGTTCCCTACAACTTCTTGCCGCTACAGGGATGAGCTGCCTTTCAATGAGTGTGAAAGAAAGCACTTATTTCCCAGCTCAAACCAAAGCTCTCTGGAGTCCCTGAGCTTTGGTACAAACTGTAGCATTCCCACAAGTCATGACGTATAAGGGGAGTTTACATTATCAACTCTTCCCCACCTTCTTAATAAGGAACACCTCTTTGCAAAGGGCTTTATAACGTAAGCTGAACATTTTGTGGCTGAAGGCCCTAAAAAAGGGAATGAGTTACACATCCCTTTTCATCATGCTTTGCAAGATGATATGATATGACTTTGAGCAGCCACAAAAAAAAAGTACTATTCTTTTCCCTCTTAAAGAAAAATATCTATTTGATTTTTTTTCTTCCATAAAGGAGGCCCAAGCTTTGGGTCATGCTGAGTTGAGCTCCTTGTGAAAAGCACAGTGTTAAATGGAGAAGTTTATCTCTAGTCATAAAATTATGTTATTCAAAGCTTTGATTTTTTTTAAACAATGAAGAGTCTATTTTTCTACAAAGGTTTTCCAGATTAGATTGATTCTGTAATTGAAAATAAAATTACGCAGAGAAAAGTCAATAAGCTTTCTACAAGGGTCTGGTACTATCACCAGCCTCTGTGTCAGTTCCTTGGCTTCACAGTTCAGTTAAAACTGGGATCCTCTCAGCAGAGCTTGTGTTGGCCAGGAGTCCTCTAGAAACATGGCTATGTGCTTATATTTCTGATACTGTCCGCGGAAGCAGAAGGCTGATTTATGCCTCTGTGCCAAATTCACAATTGTCGTTTGCCCTGAAGGCACAGCAAATATCCCTCACACCAAGTGAGACTGCATGTGCTCATACTTGGGAAGAATTTCATCTTGCACATCCTTCTGAATTGAACTGCAAGAAACTACTTTGCGATCAAGTTAGATGTCATAAGAAACCCTAAGTAGAGTTTAGAACTGCTAATGTTCAGAGCATGCTTCCAGATTCTTGAAAGAATAATGCTTTTCCAGTTCAAATCATGAAATAAAACCTCAGACCTTATCACCACCACAGGGACAACTGGTGAGGAGGTGACTTTGTTACCTGAGCAGCGCAGTGTGGGCTGCTGCACACACCATTGATCGTGCTGGAAACTGTGGAGTTCCAGGTGCAGAGTACCCTAGATGTGAAAATGGACAAAAACATCCCATTTGCAACTTTCAAGAGAGTGAGGGGCCAGATGTTGTGGACGAGTCTGCACAAAGTAAGGATAATAATCATGTGTAACACTGGCATGGTGGACACTTTAATATCCAAATTTCTGTACTGATATCTTATTTTTTTTTCCTGCTTCTGGGCAGGAGATAGCTCATGTCAGAATACAAACGTACTAGGGGCAATGCCCTACCTACAATTTTGCAGTTAAAATTTTCCATCATTTACAGGTTTTGCCTGCCTTTAAAATGTTAAATATTTTAGCACCTAGGAACATATGATTGCAGGGTAAACGAACTGCAGAGCTGATCCAGATTTTGCTCTGCTCTCCTCTTGGTTGGTGGAGATAGGTATCTAGACAATTCTCTACTTGAGCCACAAGTTACAAGACCCAATTCAAGACTTAGAGAAAGAAGCTTTCTGCCCTCTGTTAGATGGGAAGGGTGGAGCTAGGCGATAATAGTGATCTTTTCTGATTTGAGTTCGTGACTCTGCCTTTCTGCATTAGCCCCATGGGAACAACGCCAGTGATCTCTGAAAGCAGCATAGCTTATAAAAGAAGTTGTAGAAGGAAGGCAGGATGGTGTTGATGGCAGAGCTGACGGTGGTGGTCACTGTTGCTTAGGAATGCACGCAGAAGCAGAATCACAGGCTGTCTGCGAGTGCTTTCAAAAAGCAGCAGCTGGGGTTTTGCCACAGAGACCCAAAAGCTGAATCCCAAGGGAAGAGGAAAGCAAACTGCTAGCAATGCAGAAGAGGACTGCATTATCAAGCAAAGCTTGCAGAACTAAAGGACTCTGACATGAACAAATGTCACAAGATGGACAGACAATTCACTGTGATGAACCAAGTCAAAGAAGGGATTGTCTCCTTGGTAAGCTGAGAATTTAGAAGCCGGTCAGGTACAAGCTCCTAAAGTTTGTGCTTAGGGACTGTGGAATTCAGAGGATGCTTCTGGTTAGTGTGTTTCTCTGGGCACTGTGATCAGCCTGAGTGGCCATTTCCAGACACCATCCTTCCCCACGTGTCCCCTTGTACACAACAACAGGAGGAAATATGATTTGAAATCAAAGGAATTAGTGGGGAATTGGCTACTGGATAGACTGTGGGGTCTAAGATGCTCCCCACTCCTTCCTAATTCTAGGCTAAGTGTCCTTTAACACCTCACAATAACAGAGTGTAAGCCAAGCACAAGATTTTATTGACATTTTCTGTACATCCCTGTGGTTTGGGAGAAGCCATGGCTTTCATTTTTTTTTTTTTCATCTATGCGTAATTACTGATTGCTAACATTTGCTGAATGCCAAGTTGTATAACATGTTCTATGTATTCCATGTAATGTAATTCTACTGAAGTTCCTAGCTCTGCTTGGTTGCTGGTGTATCTGAGAGCCTCCAGCACTGCATTAGATGAAATCATTAATGTCCAGCATGCTAAATGTTGCCTCACCTTCTTTTCAATAAGTATGTGCAGTAGATTGTCTTCTATCATGCAGGTGCTTTCACGTCTGTTGTAGTGGGTTCTATCGTGTTTTTGTGGAGGGAAGAAGTGGTTTGTTTTCTTCCTGTACTTGCTCCTCTTTGTGTCAGGGTAAAGAAGCAAGCTTTGCTCTTTGTGGAGAGTTTTGCAATGGTGCTTAGTCCTTGCTAGCCTCTCTGCTGGCTGCTGGGGAAGTTCTCTCTCTGATTTGGGAAAGCCCCTCCATTTGTGAACAGTCCCCATAAATGTAGAAGAGCTGAAAAACAGCACACCTACAGTCACACACCACTGATGAAAACAGCAGCCAAAGTATGTTTCTTCCATGGAAGAAACCCGCGGAAGAGGATGAAAATTCTGAATCTCCATTAAGGTCCAATTTGTTTTACAAAATCTTACGTCCTGCCCCCACCTGCAAGAGTCCAGGGACATTGACTTCTGCTCTAGCCCCTCCAGAACAGCCCCACTGGGAAGTCTATCAACCTCCCCCAGACACACAGGCAGGCAAAGGGATGGAAGGGGGGGCTCCCCATATGTACAGACATGGGGTCCCTGGTCTGAAATGCTCCCTGACAGCATCTGAGTTCTGCAAGAGAAACTCTCCAGATCTTCCTGCAGGCTAACACAGCTGCCCACTGCCCTCCCCATCACCCAGCACTGACATTACCATCAGGTGACAAGTGCCAGATGTCCCTAAGACAAAACCCTGGGCCTGGGATCCCCTGCACTGAGGAAGAAAGAAGGTGAGCTGGCCAAAGCACAGGCAGGAGATGTTGGTCCTCTTCTGGGAATGCTCATGCCAGAGCTCCAAAACCAAATTAGTGCTGTTCAAAACTCAATGACCAGATTTTCAGTGTCCAGCCTGCAGAAGGACGTTTCAGGGTTTGGAGGGGTGTTGGAATATAATCCAGCGAGGGCAGAGTATTCCCACAGCAGCAGAGCAGGGCTGCTGGCAATTTCTACTGCACATGCAGGAATAGTGACTGTCAGAGTCTTATAACACAAGCAAACTGGGCAAGATTTTTGCAGAGATGGCAAAAAACACATCTTTGACTCCATATTTCCTTGCCAAACCTCAAGCCCTGTGCCAAACTCCTAAGGTACTGATACTCCTTTCCTTTCCCCTTTCCTTTCCCCTCTCCTTTCCCCTTCCCTTCCCTTCCCTCTCCTCCCCTGC
>NW_010141299.1:2922-3991 GCF_000699245.1 Pterocles gutturalis | reverse complement strand
TTCCCTCCCCTCCTTCCAAATAAATGTTAACATTGGCGTCACTACCTACATTTTCCCAGCTACAATAGTTCTCCAAATTACCCTGGAAGTGTATAAAGAAGTTATCCTGAGCTTTATCTCAAGAAGTTTAAAGCTTGAGACATTCTTTTGTGATCGAAAAGGAGGGGGTTGCCCTGGCAAGCTGATCAGCATCTTAAATAGAACACTGAGACCCCACTCTTGCCCAAAATGAAATCTCAAAAGATACAGGGGCAGGCAGGAATATGAAAGGCTCTAATTTTCAAAATAATTTTTAGTGACGTTTTTGTGAAGGAGAGGGCTCACTGCAACGCTGGAGCTGCATCTCTCTGGCCTCATTTCTGTGGGAAAGCGGACAGGGATGTCTACGGACTCCCTTGTTCCTCCTTGGCCAAGATGGCATTAGCTGGGCTTCCCCACCCGGTGCCTCCCCAGCCAGCACTATTAAAACTTCTCTCGCTCTTGGGGGGACAGGCAGTGAGGAAGGAGGAGGAGGGGGCTGACTGTTAGGTTTCCAGAAAGAGCTGGCTTTGGAGTCCCCTGTTCTCAGTGAGGTGAAACAAAAAGCACTGTCATCACTAAGCACAGACACTATCACGGACTCCTGAGCATACGTTAAATAATCCCCTTTCTGAATTTTATTTTTTTTTAAGGCAAATTGTCCAAGATTTGGAGAAGATGGAGTTTGCATCTGGCAGCGAGGGAGCTGCTCCATGGGCAGCTCAGCCCAGTGCTGCAGCAGAGCAAGGACAGAGGAGTGGAGAGCAAACAACAGGGAGGAGGCAGGGGCTGGCCGATTAACTCCTTCCTTCCATTTCCCAGCTCTCTGCCAGAGAGGGAAAACTCTATTAATATCGCTTCCCTGCTGTAGCTGGCCAGGAGCACGTCGTGCCTCACCTCCTGGCACCCTGTGATGGAGCGGGTCACTGGCAGGGGATCACACAGTGCTCAGAAACACCGGCCAGGTTTTCCTTTCAGCTCTCATCAGATGGTTCCCTTCATTCTTTGGGTTAGTTCCCGTTTTCATGATCTCTGCCTTGCTGGTGCTGCT
>NW_010141299.1:0-2891 GCF_000699245.1 Pterocles gutturalis | reverse complement strand
CGGAATCCTGGCTGTCCTGAGCATGGTGCCACCCTCAGCCAGGGGTGCGTGGCCGTCCCCAGCCACCGTGGTTTCAAACTTGTTTCCTTCAAAAGGGAAAAGGAAAAGGAAAGGTAAAGGATCTGGGAAAGCCTTTCTTATTGTAAGGCACAATCTTGGGAGTTGAAAAGAGGATCAGGAGATTCTGGCATTTAACTCTTTCCTTAGGTGGTCTAAGCAGAATCGGTGTAAATCAAAAACCAGTGTTCACACACCCCACCCCAAGCCTGTGCTTCTTGTTTACTCTTTCTAAGCAATTTGCTCTAAAGGTTTTTGTTTGGTCAGGATGCTCAAAGGAACTGCCTCTCACTCCTTTACTAGTCTTCTGGGATTAAAAAACCAACAGCCATCCAAGACACCAAGAACAGGAACAAAACCCCAGGTGATGGGTAACTAATTTCCACACCTCCGCTTGTTTATTCACAAACAAATCATAGGCTGGAAGTGAGTCAGCAAGGGTTTGGGGAGTTTTTTGGCTGAGGTGGGACAAGGAAAATGTCTGTCTCCTCTTTTTTGGGGTTCCTGAGGTATTTGGGAGGGAACACAAGGAATTTCCCTCTGGTGCTGAATCACATTATCACCATTAAACATTCCCCTTACCCATCTTTTCTGGCAGCTAATTCAAATCCGCAAGCCCGGATGACCTGTGGGATGACCACAGGTGATTTGTTGGCATCCAGTGGCCTCCCAGTCCAAGGAGCTAAGGTCTGGGTCCAGGAGCTGGGCTTTGGGTCTAGCACTGCTGATAGCTGTCTGGGCCATTTGGGCAAATGACTTCTCAGTCTCCCTTTCTTCTGTCATCCTTTGTGTTGTATCTTGCAAGAGCAAGTTTGCAAGAACAAAGCACTGCAGAGAAGCAGTTAATATGGACATACATCTGCTATGGCACCCTAACCCCAAGTTTTTCTCCAGGCTGTACTGTCATAGCAGTATGGGGATCAGCCCAGCCAGGACATTGAGTGCAACCTGAACATGCCAAAACAACTTCAAAGAGACCAAAGTAAAAGGAAAGTAAAAAATATGTATTTTGCTTAACAGTCCCAGCAACAACATCAAATCCCTCAGCGAGTAGGAGATTTAACAGCCAGAGTGTTGTCTCATTCAAAAAGCAAGCTCAGAATAGAATTCCTTGAGGTGGGGCAGCAGGGATCCAAAACAGAGGAAGGTCAGCACTTGAGCTTTCTCCAGTTACGTCCATTTATTTGAAGTGTAGCAATTCCTTACTCCGTGCAGGTCAGATTTAGATTCCAGTGAGACCCAGTGTTTATGCAGGGTTGCAAACTATGCATTCCTGACAACGTTTTGATAGTATTGTCACCACTAAGTGACAGTCCCCACAGAGTGCTTCGGTCTGCCATCTCATGCATCATGTCATTGAATATAATTTGACTGCACAAGGCACAATTAAAGTATCGTATGAACCTTGAGAACTGGACATCCAGCTTTTGATCTCAGCATGCGCACATGTGCAGGTGTATGCTGATTCCTGAAATAAATGGAAAGCGAGAAAGGGCAGATATTTAACCTCCATCTTCCTGCCAATCCTGCCTCTGTAGGAAAAGTGATGCAGAACTAGGATTGCATGAGTTTTCACTTTTTCCGTATGAAAATCACAGGAGTCTCAGTGTAACGTAAAAGAAAGCTGAGAAGGCTAGGGGAAAACAGTAAAATAGCAAGTAGCTATTGTGAGAAAGCAAGACCTTTTCTACCCTGCCTCTGTAATCTAGCTGGAGCATCTGCTATTCAAGTTGACATCAGCAGTTTAGCTAAAAAGAAATGTCCCCTGGCCCTTACAGCTTCTGATGTGTTGCATTCAACGCTGTCAGTTCAAATCGGGCAATGCTGTTTCCACACTGCAGCCCGCTTGCTGCCGGACTGGTTGCACTTGTGTGTGCAGCGGCATTGTGCCCTGGCAGAGGCTGGCACCGCTCTGCTCCCTGCACAGTCTGCAGCAGCAGCACGGCCCAGGCAGCAAAGCCCTGGAGTCAGGACCGGACTGGCCCAGCTCTGCAGTTCTCTGGACCGTTCACCCCCTGTTTTGCTCTGACATTTTGTTTAGACAGAAAGACTGCTCACCATTCAGAACAGGAGCCTGGCATTTGTGCAGCCCACAGCAAACTGATTTCCAGTCTCAGCTACGTACGCAGTCTCAAATGAATAGCAGCAGCGCTGAAGATACGGGGAGAGTGCCCAACTTCTCTACACTGTATATTTAATAGTGTTCCATGTCCAGATGCTTCTACTTCTCTGCAGACCAGTTTTCTACTTATTTAAAATGGCAACAGGGAATATTCAAACAGTGCAAACAGATACAACACAAGGATTTTTGGAATGGATTACAAAATCTCAGTCTGTCAAAATCTGGAATTATGTCCTTTTGAAAACTGGAATAGACAAAACCCATACACAAGATCTCTGGCCCCTGTGGCTTGCCTTCCCAATTCTTGTGATCAGTATCTTCTTGGATCTAAGACCAAACACTCATAATCTCCTCTGAACTGTTAAACGAAATCACTGGATTGTTGAGCACAAGAGATTAGATCACAGAATCACAGGATGGTTTGGGTTGGAAAGAACCTTAAAGCCCACCCAGTCCCACCGCCTGCCATGGGCAGGGACACCTCCCACTAGCCCAGGTTGCCCAAAGCCTCATCCAGCCTGGCCTTGAACCCCTCCAGGGATGGGGCATCCACAGCTTCTCTGGGCAACCTGGGCCACTGCCTCACCACCCACACAGGAAACATTTCTTCCTCAGATCTCATCTAAATCTCTCCTCTTTCAGCCTGAAGACAACATGCCTCATCCTATCAGTACACCCTGATAAAGAGTCTCCCCCCATCTCTCCTGTAGCC